>NW_026068048.1:2638543-2640871 GCF_014885135.2 Alexandromys fortis
TTTTTTGTCAAAAGTCTGCTGTTTGTAGGCAAGTGAATTTGTATCCAAGGTGGATTGATTTCAGTACTGTGGCTGTAGTAAAGTTTAAAGTCAGAAATTGTGATGCATTCAGAAGTTCCTTGATTGTGCAGGATTTTAAGATTGTTTAGGCTATCCTGAGTTTTTGTCTTTTCTCATAAAGTTGAGGATTGTTTTTTTCAAAGTCTAAAGAATTTTGTTACAAATTTAATGGGCATTTGCATTAGATCTGTAGATTGCTTTCAGTAACATTGTCAATTTCGCTGTGTTGGCGCTGTTTTTACAAGAAAATAGGAGATCTTTCCATTTTCTGATGGCTTAAATTGATTTCTTCAGAGATTTAAAGTTCTGGTTATACAGGTTTTCAATTTGGGTGGTTAGAGTTACTCAAAAGTATTAATGGGATTTGTGGACATCTCATTTATGATGTATGTAAAAGAGACGCATTTGAGTTGCTTTCAGATTCTGTGTATGTTAAAGTAATTCTGTGAACATGGTTGAGCAAGTGTTCTTGTGGTATGTTTGAGCATCTTTTGTATATAGGCCCAGAGAAAGTATAGCTGAGTTTTATAGTTTGTTGCCTAATTTTCTGAGAATTCAACAGCAGTGGAAGAGTTTCTCTTAAACGTAAAAGTTGTGAGTAGTGTTTTTGATCTTGGTCATGTTGCAGAGATGGAGTCTCAGAGTTGTTCTGATTTACAGATTTCTAATGGTTAAGGATGTTATATTTGAGCAGTTTTTGAATGTCTTTCAGTCATTTTAAGTTCATCTGTTTAGTTTTCAGTTTAGGTCTGTTACATATATTTTTAGTGGATTAATTGTTCTTTTGGTGACTAATTTCCTTAGTTCTTTATATGTTTTTGAAATGGATTAGTGAAAGGTGAGGATATTTTGCAATTGTCTAGGCTGTTGTGTCAATCATGTTGATTAAGTCCTTTGCTATACAGAAACTTCTCAGTTCAAGGGATCTGGTTAATTGTTTCTCAGTGTGTATGCCACTGAGATTGTGTTAGAGTTGTGCCAGTGCATTCAAGTATTAATTCTAACATTTTTCTTATGAGGTTAAGTATTGTTGAGGTCTTAAAGAGAGGAGAAGATGAATTTGGTTCATCTGATGCATTTTGGGTACAGACCATAGGTCCTCAGAGACCAGAACTCACTTTGTTTATAAATGGAAAAAGATTTTCTGGCCTCCTGGATACTGGCGTGGATACTTCAGTCATAACCGCCAGTCAGTGGCCTTCTAAATGGCCAAAACCAGAGACTATTACACAGTTACAAGGAATCGATCAGACTAGAAATCCTGAACAAAGTAGCAATGAACTGCATTGGAAAGATGAGGAAGGACATGAAGGAACCTTTAAGCCGTAATTATTCCCCATTTACCTGTGAACTTATGGGGCAGAAATATCATGTCCAGAATGGGAGTATATTTATATTCTCCCAGCACGGCTGTTACTAATCAGATGTTTCAACAAGGATTATTACCTAATCAAGGTCTAGGAAAAGATAATAAGGGCAAGGTAGAGCCTGTCATATCGGACAGTAGACCTTCTAGAGCAGGATTAGGGTATTTTTAGGAGAGGTCACTGAAAGACCTGCACTCCATGCAGACCCGATAATATGGAAAAGTGATGAGCCTGTATGGGTGAGTCAGTGGCCTCTAACACAAGAAAAACTGCAAGCTGCCCAGCAGTTAGTGCAGGAACAGCTGGATAGTGGACATATTTCACCATCTAATTCTCCATGGAACTCTCCAATTTTTGTGATTAAAAAGAAATCGGGAAAGTGGAGATTAATTCAAGACTTAAGAGAGGTTAATGCAACCATGCAGCCAATGGGAGCATTACAACCAGGATTGCCGTCCCGGGCAGCCATTCCAAAAGGCACGCATAAGATTATCTTAGACTTGAAAGTTTGTTTTTATACAATTCCTTTAGCACCACAAGACTGTCAAAGATTTGCTTTTAGCATTCCTTCAATTAATTTCAAAGAGCCAATGAGGAGGTATCAATGGAATGTCTTACTCCAGGGTATGTTAAATAGTGTGACATTATGCCAAAAATTTGTAGCCCAAGCTATACAGGAAGTTAGGAATCAATTTCCACAGGTGTACGCAATTCATTACACAGATGACATCTTGTTGGCTCATAGAAATGAAGATACTTTACTAGAGACATATGGATTGTTACAGCAGTGTCTAAGCCATGCAGGTTTGGTTATCGCTCCTGAGAAAGTACAGAGGCACCCGCCTTTTCAATATCTAGGTCATATGTTATACCCCAAAGAAATTAAGCCTCAAAAGATAGA
>NW_026068048.1:2645178-2653420 GCF_014885135.2 Alexandromys fortis
TAAGAACATCCCATCTGCTTGAGAGAGCAGGATGAGATAGGAAGACTGCAAGGCAGGATATCAATAAGATAGGACATCAACAAAGCAGGTTGACTGCAAAACAGGATATCTATAAGATAGGAACAGGATGACTTTTGCTGACACCCATGCTGAGAGAGGAAACCATTCATGCCCCTGCCTCATTCCGATAACCATGCTTTTTTTTTGCTTCTGTAAACTTGCTTTTTGCTCTTCCGTATAAAAAACCTGCCCTCCAGTCGGCAGGCGCGCAAGTCCTCCGAAAGACTTGCTGCCCGCAGGTACCTGTGTTTACCCAATAAACCTCTTGCGATTTGCATACGTATGGTCTCGGCCTGTTCCTTGGCATGGGGAGGTCTCCTCCTGAGAGAAAGTCCTCTTCGAGGGTCTTTCAATTTCTGCCTGGGACTGGCTGCTCCCAGAGCCCACTGCCTGCCACCACATGGCCCGCTACCACCATTTGGGACCTACAGCATTTCTGCTGCCTACTGCCGCGGGGATCTTGCAGCATTTTTTTTAAAAAGAACAGTCATGGTGCAAGGGAATTGTTATCTAATATCTACACAGTCAATCAGAGATATATTAAGGGAAAGAGGAGCCCAAGTACAGCAACATCAGATACAAGAATTTTTGGAATTTATAGAGCATTTATGCCCTCAGTTTTCCGAAGGCAGAACCTTAGGTGCTACAATATGGAAAGATGTCAGGATGAAGATCCTACAGCATCATTACAATTATAGGTCAGAAAGTGTCTCTGCAGATTTTCTTTATTTTTGGATGCTAATACAGGAAAGTTTGGATTTAAGTCCCGAACAGCAGGAGATACGTCACTCTGAGCCCTCTAGAAAGGAGACAGCACCCTCTGCACCACCGAAGGAGCAGCTAGAAACATTTACAGAACCGAGTAATTATAATTGGTCAGAGTCTAATGACTCAGAGGACTACGGAAAGGAGTCTTCATCTCCCTCATTAATGACCAGCAATGCTGAGAGACAGGGACGAGATGATAATATTCAGAAACAGCTAAGGCTTGAAAAATTTGGTAACCTCACTATCATGGATGCTGGAGACTCTGTGGGTCTAGGACTCTTACCAGAAAAGTAATTCTTTTCCTACGGTAATAGCTGGTTTAGATCTGTCTATGGTACATGTTAAGTCTGGACTCCAAATCCCAGCATTCCAGGTCCCATAGGGTATTTATGTGAGCTCCCAAAAGAGGAACACATGGTCTTTTTCCTCTCCCCTCCAGTGGTCATGTTCGTGGCTTCCTAGTTCCCCTTTGGGGACACCCAAGAACACAGGAATCCCATTAAACCTGGATAGTTCTTAATTTGGCTTGTTGTGATTTGGCTTGATTGGGATTTTTGCATCAGCAGAGAGCTCATATTAGGAAAAATTCCTAATATCTGGAGGTTCCACCGAGATAGAATGGCCTTTCCGCATAGACCTAGGCCATGATGCATCGAAAGCCCCCAGTCTACAATCTGAGCTTTCCATACCATGCTAAAACCGGCTCCTGGGCTACAGTGGCTGCATCTTGGTGAGTCCCTTTTTTCTTGTCTATGCTATAGGATTTTGGGGGGACCCACTTGTACTTATTTTTGTCGATTATTAGACTCTTGTTGAAGCCACAAGCTTATGCCAAGAGTATGATCTCAGCAGTGGCCAGACTGGCAAGACTGGGCCTGGCTTAGATGGACTTTGTTTGCTTTAGGGACGCCTAGCATTCAATTTCCATGGCCCCGTTAGTCCTAAGAACTATTTTAGCTGATGCACTGTAATAGACTTTGGGCATAGACTTTAAAATGGGCACTTGCAGTTCAAAGCCAGATCCGCTGTCTCCCCTGGATGCCTCTTACAAAATCTTTATAAATTGAGACTGCCTGATACCATGTGTCCCAAATGGCTAATTTCCCTATGTACTACCAGAAGGAAGCCTTGAGCTTAACATCCTCTGGGACCTAGAAAATTTTTGCCACTGTAAGGACAAATGGGCAGAGCTTACATATGTTCATGGTTTTGGGGCTCTGCGCTCTCGCCCTTCCCTTAGTAGCCAGTGTCTCACAGCATCATGCTGCCAGAGGCACTGGCCCCTCCCCCACTGCCTCAAGTTCACACTACCCAACCCCCTCCTTTGGAGCAACTTCTTCACAGTCCTCTCCTTCCCTGTCTACCCCCCCTTCCCAATTTGGAGGTTCAAGGTCAACTTCCACCTAACCCACCTTCCTTTTCCCCTTCCCCCTCCTGCCTCATCTCCCCACCATTGGACCCCCTCTATGCACTGGGCTAGCCCCTACCAATCTTCCCCAGTCTCCTCCCATACCAGATCCCACCATAGCTCTGCCCTTCTCTGCTCTCTCTGGGAGGTGGCAGAAGTCAATGGGAAAGCTCATGTTCCCTTTTCTCTTCCAGATCTCTCTCGGATAGAAAAGCGGCTAGGTTCCTTTTCTACTAATCCTTCTGCTTAAAGTTAAAATGTTTGAGGAGGGTTCCCAAACCCCTATATGGGAATTGGTGAAAACGGCCTTTAAAGTTTTTAATGCCCAAGAAGAAACAGCTGAGTCTTCCCGACAGACAAGGCTACAACAAGCAGTTAATCTACAGGCGTAGGCCTTCGCAGCTTCCCTAAGACCACAGAAAGGGGGACAAGGGAAGCCAACCACAAGGCTCTACTCTGATAGAACCCAGCCTAAGTCAGCCTCACAAACAAGCTGTTTCAAGTGTGGCCTAAATGGTCATGTGGCACATTATTGCACTACGCCTCCTCTGAGGTTGCCCTATCTGCCAGCAACCTGGACACTGGAAATCACAATGCCCCCATGTGGGCTTGACCTCTATGCCACGCCATGGAGGTCCGGCCTCACCAACATCAGCAAAGTGAAACTGTGCCAGCCTGTGAACTTCTCAGGCTTGCAGAGGATTGGTGCTGCCCAGACTTGGTTTATCCCATAACCCTATCCACGCCTAGGGTAAAGCTACAGGTAACGGGTAAGTCCATTACTTTTCTATTGGACAAGGGAGCTACCTATTTTGTTCTGACTTCTCACTTGGGCCTTACGTTCCCCTCACCAATTTAAGTTATGGGCTTTGCCACTGCCCTGCATTCTTGCAAGACAATTTTTCTCTCGTAATTTCTTAGTGATACCTGTTTGCCCAGCATCTTTACTGGGTCGAGAAATCCTTAGTTGCTTCCCCAAAGCTTTGTTCTGCTTCTTGGAGCCTCTTTTTGACCCCACCCATCCATCTCCAAGATTCAATTTTTCAGGTTCACTCCTCTGCTAGACATGTGCCCAGTCCAACCCACAAGGGGCTCTCCACATAAGCTCTATACCAGCTTCATGGACACCAACTGGGCAAAGATTGACAGGTTGATTTCACCCATATGCCTACTCATAAAAAACTCCATTATCTCTTAACACTTGTGGACACTTTTACAGGATGGATAGAAGTGTTTCCAGCCTCCAGGGAAATGGCAGATGTGGTGGCTCAGGTACTCCTGGACCACATCATTCCTCGGTTCAGTGTCCCACAAACCATCCAGACGGACAATGGACTCATCAAACAACAACTAATCAAGCTCTCCATTGAACTCAGGTTATCTTGGCTCTCCCTTCTCCCCATAGCCCTTACTCACCTCAGGGCCACCCCATGTTCCCCTACGGGCCTGAGCCCTTTTGAGCTGCTTTATGGCAGGCCCTTTCTCCTTAACCATCACCTCCCAGTCCAAACTCCTCCACTGGCAGGGTACCTACCCTTCCTCTCCCTTTTAAGGTCCCTTCTCTGTTCACACGCTGACAGCTGTCTCCCTGCCACCACACCAATGGACCCTAATGCCCCTAAATTTGCCCTTCTCTCCCTAGGGGACAGAGTACTCCTCTAACAGCTAACTCCTAGGTCTCTTGACCCTCGATGGACAGGACCTCACTCGGTAATCCTCACCACCCCCTTGGCTGCCAGCTCTTGAGATACCCATGCTGGTACCATCTCTCCAGGCTCAAATGGGCACCTGCTCAGGACACTTGGTCAGTCCAGAAGACAGGACCTTCCACCCTCTGGTTTTCCAGGATGCCACAATGAAGGGCCTACCTGCTCCTCATCCCAGCACACTCATTTTTGGTAATATTTTCTTCCTAGACACCTGCCTTCTCACTTCCCCCAAGGAACAGATGCCTGACATTTCCGGGATAAGAGTACATGCATGGAATGCCTTTCCAGCCACACCTCTCGCTGAGCATGGACCCACTAACACCTATCACTCCCCTTCCCCACGTTGCCCTATGCTCACAGGAATTAGCCAGACTTGAGTCAATGCCCCTTTTTCCTAAGAGAGCCTAAATTGTTGGCCACAGTTATCACTTCAATTTCCTGTCATCCTTATATCCAAAGAGTCTGGAATGTTAAGTTGGGAGCGTAGCCCCCAGGCCTGGGAATTGTATTGGTCTGGACTCCAAATCCCAGCATGCCAGGTCCTGACCCCTCCCTGGGGGAGTCAGGACCACTCCTACAGGGTATTAAAGTAAGCTCCCAAAGGAGAAACACGTGTTCTTTTTTTCTTCCTCCTGGTGGTCTCATTAGCACCCTCCCAGTTCTCCCTCGGGGCCACTGTAGAGCACAGGAATCCCATTAAACCTGGATATATTTTAATTTGGCTTGTTGTGATTTGGCTTGATTGGGATTTTTTTTTTGCATTGGCAGAGAGTTTCCATTAGGAAAAATTCCTAACAGTACAGAGATCTCTAAAGGCAAGGCAGACACCTAACATTAGTTATGAGTCTCCTTTACAAGCTTGTATCAGAGAGGCTGCTTGCAGAGGGGAAGAGATACAAGGACTTCAATTATTTCTGAAATAGAGGAAATATATGCTCAAGGAAATCTGCTCAGGGTACACACTCCTATTTCACTGAAGTTACTCAAAGAATTAAAAACTGCTCATGTTCAGTACAGCCCTATGGCTCCTTTTACTCAGACATTATTGGAAAATATAGCTGTAGAAGCTCTGCCCCCAGGGGATTGGAAGCAGATAGCCAAAGCTTGCCATTAGAAGGAGATTATCTATTGTGGAAAGCTGAGTTTGTAGAACAATATCAGGCCACAACTGAGAGAAACAGGGCTCAGCAAGTTCCTATTTCATATGAATTGCTTGTAGGTGAGGGACCTCATACAGGAACAGATCAACAGTTAGACTTTGATATAGCAGCATATGTCCAAAGTAATGCAGCTGCTAAGAAGGTCTGGAACAGACTTCCATCTTCTAAAAACAGGCAAAGGAGTTATCTAGTATGAATTATTTCAAGGCTTTGTCTCCAGACTGATACAGGCATCTAATAGGTTGATTGGAGACACAGAAGCAGGGCGGTTAATAGTTAAACAGCTAGCTTTTGAGATGCTAATGCTATATGTGAAGCAGCTCCAAGACCTTTCAGAAAGCAAGGTGTATCCAAACTTGTGCTGATATCGGCCAATCACATACACAGGGAATGGCCATAGCCACTGCCTTACAGGGAAAGACAATTAACGATGTCCTATCCCAGCAAAGAGATCAAGGCCTAGAGAGAATGTGAATTGCAGGACCTCCTGGAAGCTGTTTTGGATGCAGTCTTATGGGGCATCAGATCAGACAATGTCCTGATAGAGTAAACCCAAGGACAAGAAGGGAACCAGGATTATGCAGGAGATGTAGGAGAAGAAAACATTGGACTAGTGAGTGCAAGTCAAAAAGAGATGACCTAGGGAATCCCCCTTTTGGAAACAGATGCAGAGGTCAGCTTCAGGTCCTGAGACAAAATTTTGGGGTAATCCAGCTGTTATTCTTTTTTAAAGATATAAGGGTAGGGGGGGGGAAGGCTGGTCCCAAGGTCGGTCCCACAAA
The DNA here is from genome assembly GCF_014885135.2 of Alexandromys fortis. Taxonomy (NCBI): domain Eukaryota; kingdom Metazoa; phylum Chordata; class Mammalia; order Rodentia; family Cricetidae; genus Alexandromys; species Alexandromys fortis. The sequence goes on from NW_026068048.1 coordinate 2,651,066, forward strand.
AGGTGGTAGCAGGTGACCCAAGGCCTCAGTGGGTCCCCTAGACCTTAGTAAGTCACCTGAGGCCTTGGCAGGTCACCTTCTTGGGTGGGAGACCGTGGAGGGTGAGAGACAGACAGAGACATCATGCAGAGAAGTGAATTTATTTACTGGGTTATGGAGGGAAAAGGGGAGAAGAGGAGAAGGGGGAAGAAGAGAGAGAAACAGATAAATAAGGAAAGAGAGAGAAGAGAGCAGTAAAGTGAGAGAGAGAAGTGGGAGAGAGGAATCAGAAGTTACTCTTCAGGAGAGAGATGGAAAGAGAGAGAGCACAGGTTGGAGGAGGAGGGATATCTGCTTCCCTTGGTGGAAGGGGAGGGGTTGGGAGAAGGCAGGGCTTGTCTCTTAAAGGGACAGGGTACATGGGTGATAGACCAAGCCAGCAGATCATAACATTCCCATCTTTTTCTTATATTAAAAAATGCAGGAGGGCACAACAGATTAAAGGAATTGGAATGGCAGAGTCTCAAGACTGCTTCCTGCTTATTTGCGGGCATCATCTTGGGGGCAGAACTGAGAAAGCTGGGCGCTGGTCACATCCTGGGGTAGCTGGTTGCTTTACTCCTGTCCAGGGTTTGTGATATGGAATTATCCAGCATCTAGGTCTAAGGACCTGGAAAGGTGCTGGAAGAAGAGAAGACAAATTAAGTTTAGAAAGAGAGAAAAAAATTTCATGACCAGGGAATTGAGAAGAGTTTATCTGACCTTGATGTGGGAGTGTCATATATCAATCTGTTGATTTCATTGGTTAATTAAATAAAGAAACTGCTTGCCCTGATAGGTTAAAACATAGGTGGGAGGAGTAAACAGGAGGAAGAGAAAGTGAGGTAAGACTCCTCAGACAGATGTGAGATAGCTCTGCTCTCAGAGACACACACGATGAAGCTCCGACTCAGGATGGACATAGGCTAGAATCTTCCCAGTAAGCGCATCTTGGGGTGCTTACACACATTATTAGAAATGGGCTGGTCCAGGTGCGAGAGTTAGCTGAGAAGAGGCTAGATATAATGGGCAAGCAGTGTTTAAAAGAATACAATTTGTGTGTTGTTATTTCGGGCATGAGCTAGCAGGCGGCCGGGGTGCTGGGGACGCAGCCCCGCCGCTCCTATTTCAACATGACCTGTTTAAGGTGGGTTCTTTAATTTGGATTCCTGGGACTCACAAGAATTCTTTGGGTTTGTGAAAATGTAAGCTTTAGACATATACATTGTATAAACAGTAGCACATTTATGTTATAATGACTGTGACAGATGTTTTTGCACAATGAAAAGTATTTTTAAGACTACAGAAGACAGCATGAGAAGGAAATTTGATAAATTGTATTTGTCCTCACACCTTTATAATTTGCAGGTATACATTGTAATAACTTGCATTTGTATTTTACTGAAATTTGTATGGTGAAGCTGTCCTTTAAAAATGACAAAAATCTCTCAGCTGTCAAACTGTATCAGAGATCTTTGAGAAGGATAGAATTTTACTTGAGGAGTTATTGATTAAAAAATGACCAAGAGCCGGGCGGTGGTGGTGCACGCCTTTAATCCCAGCACTCGGGAGGCAGAGGCAGGCGGATCTCTGTGAGTTCAAGGCCAGCCTGATCTACAGAGCTAGTTCCAGGACAGGAACCAAAAGCTACGGAGAAACCCTGTCTCAAAAAAAAAAAAAAAAAAAAAAAAAAAGACCAAGAACTTACTTGGTTGGCTACCTAGTGCCCCTCCATGGGTCCTCCATGGTCGTTGAGGGTCGTATTTGTTTTTTTCTGTCTAGCGCAGGGCCTGCCAGGTTTTAGAAGACCTTGTGGGTTAGAAATCTGTAGGAAGACAAGCCTACATTTACCTGAGCAGCTAGGCTGTCGATTCCAGTGATTTTGTCCATTGTCTGGAGATCTTCAGTTTAGATGAAAGGTAGTTTTTCCCAGTGGTCAGTGCTTGGCAGTTGAAGTGAATTGTGGATAGACGTTGTTTTCTGCCCATCTGTCTTCTTGGGAGGATGTAGAGTGCTGCTGCTATGACCCAACCTGTCTCTTTTTGTTATGAAAAGTCTTTTAATAATTAAGTATTTAAATGTCATATTCCCAGATCTCTGAGAAGTTGAGGGCTGCTTACTGGGTATAGATGAGTTATAACTAAAGTATAGAATCTGCCAGGAGAGCTGAGTCCAAGATTGACTGTACTGGCTCTCAACTTAATAGATAAGATTTACACTTGTAAAAGACAGAAAGAATAAAAAAAAAAAAACTGCTTGCAACAGAAGCTTAATGGTAGGACTGACAATAGTATAGAATGGCATAATATATCTTAAATCAGGATTGGATTAAATATA
>NW_026068048.1:2660072-2671679 GCF_014885135.2 Alexandromys fortis
AAAAAAAAAAAAAAAGACCAAGAACTTACTTGGTTGGCTACCTAGTGCCCCTCCATGGGTCCTCCATGGTCGTTGAGGGTCGTATTTGTTTTTTTCTGTCTAGCGCAGGGCCTGCCAGGTTTTAGAAGACCTTGTGGGTTAGAAATCTGTAGGAAGACAAGCCTACATTTACCTGAGCAGCTAGGCTGTCGATTCCAGTGATTTTGACCATTGTCTGGAGATCTTCAGTTTAGATGAAAGGTAGTTTTTCCCAGTGGTCAGTGCTTGGCAGTTGAAGTGAATTGTGGATAGACGTTGTTTTCTGCCCATCTGTCTTCTTGGGAGGATGTAGAGTGCTGCTGCTATGACCCAACCTGTCTCTTTTTGTTATGAAAAGTCTTTTAATAATTAAGTATTTAAATGTCATATTCCCAGATCTCTGAGAAGTTGAGGGCTGCTTACTGGGTATAGATGAGTTATAACTAAAGTATAGAATCTGCCAGGAGAGCTGAGTCCAAGATTGACTGTACTGGCTCTCAACTTAATAGATAAGATTTACACTTGTAAAAGACAGAAAGAATAAAAAAAAAAAAACTGCTTGCAACAGAAGCTTAATGGTAGGACTGACAATAGTATAGAATGGCATAATATATCTTAAATCAGGATTGGATTAAATATATAGTATTTTTGTAAGAGAATTAAAAGTACATACCAATTTAAAACATGAGACATTGTTTTTGTGGTCTGGAATGGGATAAAATGAACAGACAACAGTAAATATATGTGCACTTATAACTAGTTGAATTTTAGTTTTATACACATAGAGTTAAATGAAAAGTGAAAGAAACGAAGCTGGCTAGGGGTGGGACCTCATGTGGAGAGCCTACTGCCAGTGCTCTTTGACTAGGGGCAGAACCTCTGGCTCTTCCCTTTGTTAAGCCCAAAGAAAATAGCAACAGCCATGGTTGTCCATGTGGTATGACTATTTAAATTTATCTGTCCACTGGTAAAAATTAGAAATGTGGTTGGTTTACCATAGCTGAAAACATAAAAACAGTGAAAATGGCACAAACCCCAGGGCAACTAGCTGGACGTTTCCAGGCTAGCATGGGGATTGATAATAAAGCCAAACTGATTCCCAGTTCATTGGCTCAGGAACCAGGAGCTAGGATTGCTCTGATCAATCCTTACGGTGGTGAGGACCACTTACAAGAGGTCCAAAAAGAAAAAAACAAAATAAAACAAAACACACACACACACACACTAATTCAAACAGCATGTGGACCACTCCAAGGGGTCTGCTCATGTTCTTAGTTATGGGAAGCAATGAGGCAGAAAAATATCCGAGGGGCCCTGAGCCCTAAAAATGAATGCATGGCTCAGTTAGTTCAGTGCTAAGGGAGAACCAGAGAAAGGGCAATCATGTGAGAGGCTGTAGGCCAGAAAGGGAACAGTCTTACCAATTGTCCCAGCTGATTGACAGAAAGTTGGGAAGTGGGCTGGTAGAAGGTCCAGGTTTAGGATTTTTGCCAGCAGTGCAGCAGTGGTAGAAATAGGGCTCTGTGAATGGAACAGAGACAAATTCTGCTGTTGTCATAGGAGGCAGCAAGTGGGGTCACTGGCAGGACAGAATTTCTGTTACGCCACCAAGCTAGGAACTAGAGTTGAGCCCATGAGACAGAGCAGGGCCCAGCAGTGACAGGAGAAGGGGGAGGGGAAGAAAAATGGGAGGAGAAGGGAGAGGCAGAAGTTGCCTCTCCAATAGAAGGGCAGAGAGAGAGAGAGGAAGGAGAAGAATAAGAGGAATTTAGAGACAAAAATGTAAATAAACCACAAGACTAGGCAAGAATTACCTCAGTAAAGATGGCAGGACTTGGTCACTTGACCCGCCCATAGATAAGATGGCAGTGAGGTCACCCGATCTCATTTAAAATGGTGGTGATGTCACCTGACCTTAGTTAAGATGGTGGTGATGTCACCTGACCTTAGTTAAGATGATGATGAAGCTGCCTGACCTTAGTCAAAATGGTGATATTCACATGTATGGAGAAACCACATTTTTAGAGCTATGGGAGTTTTAAATATAATAACAAGAGAGACTTAGAGCATGTGTAGAACATGCACTTGAAACAGAATTACATCCATGTAGCCACATCATTCACACATTCTTTCATACATGAAGTAGAAAGAAAAATTATTCAGTACTGTGAGCTGTGATGTCACCAAGATGCCATGCCAACAGCTGTGGTGGGGAGCAAGGGCTTGAACTGGAAACAGCTGCCTCGCAGATCTGACTAATCTTGTCGGTTTCTGGGACCAGAGGTAGTGGTGGCAGGGAAAGAATAGAAGGAATGGGAGCGAGAGGAAAAGAGCGTTTTTAGATGGGTGGGGAAGGGGCTGCCCAGCAAAAGGAAAAACGAAGTTGGCAGGATGCCGGCAAAGCATTTACAGGTGGGTGGCTGATAGTTTGAGGATTTATTTTCCATAGCTGAAAATGTGAACACCTGTGAAAATAGTGAACGAATACCTCAAGGCCTGTATAGGAACATCTTCTCTCTATAGGTGGAGTGATAATGTAGCCCGACTTGCCCCAGTCTGGGTGACTCAGAAGCCAGAGGCTAGAGACCACTCCGGATGGTCTCTCACAGTGGGGACCACTTATGAGTGGTCCAAAAAAAAAAATCCGAGGTACCCCAGGTCCCAAAGCAAACGCACTGCTCAACATTACAGTGGTAGCACAGGAGGACCACCCTGGGCGATCCAGTCACATTTTTAGCTATGAGAAGCAAGCAGAAATGAATGTCAGTGAAGGGCTCAACCAAAGCCATGAAGGCTGTGGTTTTGGGGTGATCTCCCCATTTCTAGAAACAACCAGAGGGTTGCTGGGAGCTCAAAAGTCAATCCCTCAGTTTCAGAGAAACAGTTATGCTGACAGGAAGGGGAAAACTCACCAATTGAAGCCACTGGTGTGCATCAGGGTTGGTGTCCAGGCAGATGCCCAGTTCCCAAGCCCAGGGTCCCATGTGTACTCAGTCAGCCCATGGGTGGAAGGGGGCATGGAGAGAGCCTGGCCGAATCATATAGTACCAATGCTATTCTTTTTGAAAGATATAGTGGTAGGGGACCGGTCCCACAAGGTGGAGCGGTCCCACAAGGAATAGTCAGTCTCATGAGGGGTAGCAGCAGGTGACCCAAGGCCTCAGTGGGTCCCCCAGGTCTTGGTGAATCCTCTGAGGCCTTGGCGGGTCACCTTGGCAGGTGGGAGACAGACAGAGACATCATACAAAGAGACTAGTTTATTTAATGGGTTATGGAGGGGAAAGGGAAATGGGAAGAGGGAGAAGGGGGAAGATGAGAGAGACAGAAAAAGAGAGAGGGGGAAAGAAAGAGAGGGAGAAGAGAGAGAGAGAGGTGATGTGGGACAATGGTTTTACTCTGTAAAAATTTATTTCTTGTACTTGTTTAATAAAATGCAGATTCGCTAGTAGCCATGCAGGAAGTAGAGGTGGGGTGACCAAGCAGGAAGGAGATATGGGGCAAGGAGAGCAGGAGAATTATGGGAAGAGGAAAGATTCAGTCTACAGTTATCGCCCAGCCAAAGAGAAAGCAAGATTAGAGGGCCTTGCTGATATAAGGTACCAAGCTATGTGGCTATCACAGACAAGAATAATGGGTTAATGTACGAGGTAAGAAAGAGTTCATAAGAAGCCTGAGCTAATAGGCCAACTAGTTTATAATTAATATAGACCTCTGTGTGTTTCTTTGGGACTGAATGACTGTGAGACTGGGAAGGACAAAAATCTCAGTCAACAATTGGCGCCAACTTTGGTCAACAGAGAGGGAGCAGAAGTTTTCTCTTCAGGAGAAAGATGGAAAGAGAGAGAGAGAGAGAGAGAGAGAGAGAGAGAGAGAGAGAGAGCACAGGTTTGAGGAGTTGGGATATCCACTTCCCTCAGCAGAAGGGGAGTGGTTGGGAAAGAGTGGGGTTTGTCTCTTAAAGGGACATGGTACACAGGTGACAAACCAATCTGGCAGATCATAACACCAGCAACCTGTTCTCCCACAAGAAAATCCATTCAGGACCTTTTCAGAGCAACCCCAGGAAGCACAGGGCTCGATCTCAGCTCTTCCATATACACTATTCTGACTCCTGAAGTGGGGATGCAAGCTACCCTCACTGGGGTTTTGGGGTCCTTACCAGAGGGCACTATAGGGCTACTGTTGGGGAGAAGTAGCACCACTATGCAAGGGATTATGGTAGCTCCTGGAGTCATTGACACTCATTTCAAAGGAGAGATCAAGGTTATGACTCAATCTCCTAGTGGAGTTTCTGTGGTAAAGACAGGTCAGAGGCTTACACAATTAATTTTACTTACTGCTGTACAAAATCAAATTAAGAAACATAAGAGAGGAAAGGCTGGATTTGGTTCATCTGACACCTATTGGTTACAAGCCATAGGTTCTCAGATACCAGAACTCACTTTGTTTATAAACAGAAAAAGGTTTTCAGGTCTTCTAGATACTGGTGCAGATATTTTGATTATAACTGCTAGCCAGTGACCATCTAAATGGCCCACAATGGAGATTATTACACATACAAAAGGGAATTGGTCAGACTCAAAATCCTGAACAAAGTAATAATGAGCTGTATTGGAAGGATGGAGAGGATCATGAAGGAACTTTTCAGCCATATATAAATTTATGGGGCTGAGATATTATGTCCAGAATGGGGCTTTATTTATATTCCCCCAGCACAGTTGTTACTAATCAAAAGTTTCAACAAGGATTATTACCTAATCAAGGTCTGGGCAAGAATAATAAGGGAAAGATCAATCCTATCATACCAGACAATAAACCTCCCAGGACAGGATTAGGATATTTTTAAGAGAGGTCACCGAAAAACCTGCACTCCATGCAGACCCAATAGTTGGAAAAAATGACAAGCCTGTACGGATAAAACAGTTGCCTCTAACAGAAGAAAAATTACAAACTGCCCAGAAGTAAGTGAAGTAATAGCTGGAAAATGGTCACATTATGCTATCTAATTCACCACGAAATTCTCCTATTTTTGTTATTAAAAAGAAATCAGGAAAGTGGAGATTGATTCAGGATTTAAGGGTGGTTACTGAAACCATGCAGCTGATGGGAATGTTACAACCAGGGCTGCCATCTCCTACAGCTATACCAAAAGGCACCCATAAAATCAGTTTAGACTTAAAAGATTGTTTTCATACCATCCCTTTGGCAACACAAGATCGCCAAAGATTTGCTTTCAGTATACCCTCGGTTAATTTCAGAGAGCCAATGAAAAAATATTAGTGGAGCATTTTACCTCAGGGTATGGCAAACAGTGCAAACGTGTGCCAGAAGTTTGTAGCTCAGGCTATACAAAAGGTTAGAGTTCAATATCCACAGGTTTATATTGTCCATTATATGGATGACATCCTGCTTGCCCATAGAGATGAAGGAGTTTTACTTGAGACATATGAACTACTACAACAGAGCCTTAGCCATGCAGGCTTAGTTATTGCTCGAGAAAGTACAGAGGCACCTACCTTTCCAGTATTTAGGTCATATGTTATACCCCAAAGAAATTAAGCCTCAACAATTAAAACTTAGGAAGGATGGTTTTAAGACTCTAGATGATTTCCAAAAGTTGTTGGGAGACATCCAATGGCCGAGATCTTATTTTAGGTATCCTACAGGGGACCTCAAACCTCTAAGTGAAATCCTTAAAGGGGACAGTGATCCAAATTCCAGTAGACAGCTTTCAGAAGCTGCCAGACAAGTGCTCTTCCAGATAGAATGTGCTATACAAAAAGAGCAGATACATAAACTACAACCAACCTTGGCAAGCATGTATATTACCCACAAAACTTGCTTCTACAACAGTTTTATGGCAAAAGAGGTCACTCTTATGGATGCACCTTCCTGTATCACCACCTAAGGTATTAAGCCCTTATTTTGAAGTAGTAGCTTGCTCAGGACAGAGAGCAGGATAGAATCTAGGAGATATTTTGTTAAGGAACTGGATATGAGCAATGTTTCTTATACCAAGCAACAGATTAATTGATAATTTTAAAATAGTAATTGTTGGGCAATTGCATTTGCTCAATTTAAAGGCCAGATTAATAATCTCTTCCCAGCTGATTGTTGCTGCAATTCAGACAACTATATATTTTTCTTATGTTATAGCAAAACATCCCTTAAAGGTTGTTATGCTAAATTTCACAGAAGGCTCTTCCAAAGGATGAGCTGCATATATTATTGTTAATGGTAAAAGGTAATTGAGGAGCATGCCTATGGCTTCTTGAAAACAACTTAAAAAGATAAAAACAGGAGACTTAGGAATCACCACATAATGCCTTAAATCATGTACCTTTTATAGATGCACACGAGCAAATCTGCTTGGACAGATTTTTGGCATAATGGAACCTTTGCTAAGTCAGGGTGAATAAGCCCTTCCATTGGATTATGAAAAATTCCAACCCTGTATTAATTTGGGGTCGAGGATGTGTCTGTGTTTTTTCACAGGATGAGAATCAAGTGAGATGACTTCCAGAATGCCGGGTTCAATGTGTCACCTGGTTTGATGTGTCCAGCAGAAGAACACAAGACCCAATGACACCATAGCTGCTAATGCCCCCATGGAGGAGTCATATTGAAAGTACTTGGTCCCACTTTCCCCACCCTCATGGAGAGGGATGCCTGATCCACAGGACCTGCTGCCACCACTCTACATTGCTAGACGCTGGACTGCTTCCAGACACTCGGGACCCACACAGCCACTGAGGCCCTGATGCTACCGCAGCAATAATTATAACTTGCTGCAGCCTGAATTCTGTTTTCCTTGGAGCCAGGAACTGAGATTGCCAATGAGGTATTCAGTCTGCAGTTGAAATGTTAAGAGAACCTGAGAACTGAGATCTCAATTTTCTCCTCAGGGGAAAAAGGGCTGAATGACCTCTTCAGATAAGAGGAGGGTAGCCTAAGGGTTTTTCTGCTGCTCAGAGACTGGGACAGTTGCTTAAATGCAGCATAGCATTTGGACTCTTACCGATTACAAAACCTTTTCTTGTCTTTTGGTTAGAATGGATTTAAGAGAATCATGATTTGTTAAGTTGTGTTATGGTATTGACCTGTTAATGCTTTAGCTCACTATAAGATGTTAATGCTTATGAAAGACCTGAATAAGTCCAGACCCCCCTAGCAGGAAAAAATAGAGCCAAAAAACTAAGCAGGGAGGGAAGAATCAGAAATCTAGGATTAGCCAGTTCAGTTTCAGGAACTAGCTGAAGATAAAGTTAGATTGTAATCTTGAGAATAATCTTGAGAAACAGGGAGTTGCCCCCTTGTGATTATCATTGGTATTTTTGGAATTTTCTATGATGTCCTTCCTACCCCTTTGGGATTAATGGGCTGTGGTTTCTTCCTATAAAAACCCCTTCTCCCGGTCATTCAGGATCGAACTCCTCCTGTGTGGGTTATGAGTCTCGGCCCCAGTGCATTGGTACCTGTCAAATAAACCTCGTGTGATTGCAGCAAGGACAGTCTCTTGTGAATTACTGGGTAATATTCTTTTTTTAAAAAAATGCTGCAAGATCCCCGCGGCAGTAGGCAGCAGAAATGCTGTAGGTCCCAAATGGTGGTAGTAGGCCATGCGGTGGCAGGCAGCGGGCTCTGGGAGCAGCCAGTCCCAGGCAGAAATGGATGCTGGTCCCAGAGCAGTGGCCTGAGCAGTGGTGGTAGTGGGCCATGTGGTGGCAGGCCATGTGCTGGCAGGCAGTGGGCCCTGGGAGCAGCCAGTCCCAGGCAGAGACGGCTGCCGGTGGCTGGTCCCAGGCAGGGAGACACATGGCAAGTGGGCAGGAGACAGAGACATGGATAGACACGACATGCAGGGTGAGGTTGAATATTTACTCAGGGGGTTATGGAGGAAGAAGGGTGAAGGGGGGTGAGAGAGAAAGAGAGAGAGAGAGAGAGAGAGAGAGAGAGAGAGAGAGAGAGAGAGAGAGANAGTGGGGAGAGAGGCAGAAGCGAAGTTGCCTCTCTGAGAGGATGATGAGAAAAAGAGCGAGCTCAGGCCGGAAGCTAAAGATCAGCCCACCTCAGTGGATGGGTAAGGGAGTGTGTGTGGCTTATTTCTTAAAGGGACCAAACCCATAACATTCCCAGGTCTTCCTTATAATAAAAAGCAGGAGATTAGATACCACAGTTTGAAGGAATTGGGGCGGTGAATTCTCAAAACTGCTTCCTGTTGATTTGTGGGCGTCATCTTTGGCAGGGGGACCTGAAGAAGGCTGTGTGCTGGGAACATCCTGGCATAGCTGGTCTCTTTGCTCTGACTGGTGTCTGTGGCATGGGAATGTCTGGTGTCCCTAAGGTATTGGCAGAACAAAGAACAAAGTTTAATTAAGGAAAAAATTTTTTAGGACCAGGGAATTGAGGGGAATATATCTGACCTGTTTAAAGTGGATTCTTTTATTCGGCTCCCTGGAACTCACAAGAACTCCTTGGGTTTCACAAACAGAAGTTTTAGACACATAATGACTGTAGTATATTTTTGTATAATGAAAAGTATTTTTTTAAGACTATGGAAGGCAGCATAAGAGAAATTTGATTTGAAATTTGTTTGGTGAAGTAATCTGGGGAAACCTCTCAGCTATCAAACTGTCAGAGATCTTTGAGAAGGATAAGATTTTACTTGAGTTACTGATTAAAAAATGGCAGAGAACTTACTTGGTTGGCACCCAGAGCTACTCTTTTTTGGGTCCTCCATGGTCGCTGAAAGTTGCACTTGACCTTTGCTGTTTAGCACAGGGCCTGCCAGGCTCCAGAAAACCCTGTGGGCTAAGAAATCTGTAGGAAGGCAGGCCTACCTTGACCTGATCAGCTAGGCTGTCAATTCCAGCGATTCCGTCCATGTCTAGAGGTCTTTAGTTTAGATGAAAGGCAATTTTGCCCAATGGTCAACGCTCGGCAGTCAAAGCGAACCTCAGAAGAATGTTGTTCTGTATGTCCATTTGTCTTCTGTCTTCTTTGGAAGAAATAAGAGTCTGCTACTCGGAGCCAACCTGTCTCTTTTGTTATGAAAAGTTTTAAAATAATTAAATACTTAAATATCGCATTCCCCAGATCTCTGAGCAGTTGAGGGCTGGATTAAATATAGCTGCAGTATACTGTCTCTTAACAGGTAAGATCCACACTCGTAAAAGGGCAGAAATAAGAAACTGCTGGCAATGGAAGGTTAATGCCAGAACTGACAATGGTAGAGAATAGCTTAGGAGACTTAAAGGTACATACAGTTTAAAATATGAAACTCATGATTTTGTAGTCTGAAATGAGATGTAATGAATAATTATTATACATAGAAAGAGTGAACAGGAATTGGGCAATGTGGATGACTCTGATGGGCCCTATCAGAGACATGCCATTGCTCAAAACACATGTAACAGAGTTAACAGGAGGATTTTAGTGAAAACCGGCTGAGAAGGCAGGGTAAAACTGGGAGTAAAACCAGATGTGGTCACGTGACCTGGCCCTCAGCCAAGATGGCGGGAAAAGTCACCTGACCCATCTGGCCATGTGTTGTCTGCTCTGTTGGAGAGCCACCATGCCATAACAAAAGCCACAGAGGGGAGGGGCAAAAGGCTGGAACCAAAAAAACTGCATGCACCATGCCATGGGTAGAATTGAAAAAGCCAGATGGAGTTTTAAAAGGCATCTTAGTGCCTACATATTTGTCTGTACAGTGGTAGTGTGCCATTAGGCGGCCATTTACAGGTTTTCTCTAAGGCATATTGGGGACATTTTTTGAACATATACAGATAAGTGTAAGGCATTAAAGCATGAGGCCAGAGTGATAGGTCTGGGCAGCTTGGCTCCCATGGTCAAGGCTGTGAAAACACCTGCAAAAACCGTAGCACCTCAAGCCTACAAAGAGAACGGCTCCCCATTAAGGCAAGATGCAGATGGCACAAACACCCAGGCCCTGTGAACAGGCATCACAGGGGGGGTGCTATAACCTGGCTGAATCAACTCGAGCCTCCGCCTGGAGAGGGATTCATGGGCAGGAGGGATTCAGCCAAGGCCAGGCTGCACCATAGCAGCGTGCCGCACCGTAGTGGCAGTTACGATGAAAAGAAGGAAGAAAAGGAATGAAAAGAGAAAAAGAGGGAGAACTGGAGACCCCGGGGCCTCCAGGCATGGGTGAGCTGAGGGGCTGGCTAAGGTCATGCCATCCCAGGCACGGAGTTAGCACAGGAGACAAGCTGAATTGAATGCCAGTGAAGGGAACAACAGAGGCCCTGAAGGCCCGTGGTTGGAGGTAACCCCATCCCTAGAAACCATGAAAGGTTGCCAGGAGCTCAACGGTCAATCCCTTGGGTTAAAAGAGATGGTTAAGCTGGCCGAAATGGGGACACTCATGATTAGAAGCTGGTGTTGTTTGGAGGAGCTGCATCCAGGCAGATGGAACGCGTGGGTCATTGTAGAGAAGGTCCTCAGGTCCTGATTCTGCCCTGGGAGGGAGCTCGGAGTCCCAGACGGTGCCTAAAGCCGGAACTCCGGCCCCGGGTGAAAGTCTGGGGCTAGCGAATCATCTGAGTCACGGCACCAATAATATTCTTTTTTTTAAAAAAATGCTGCAAGATCCCCGTGGCAATAGGCAGCAGAAATGCTGTAGGTCCCAAATGGTGGTAGTGGTCCATGTGGTGGCAGGCAGCGGGAAGATGGAAAAAAGAGCAAGCTCAGGCCGGAAGCTGAAGATCAGCCTGCCTCAGCGGATGGGGAAGGGAGTGGGCGTGGCTTGTCTCTTAAAGAGACAGAAAACCATAACACTGGGGGGGGGTCGTGTTATCCCACGACTTAAGTGAGAGTCTCCCTGCACTGGGGGTCTTTCAGTTAGAAAATTGTTAGAACTTGTCAAAGAAAAGTTTGATCCTAGCAATGAATTCTTGAATTTTATATGTATAATAAGATAAATTTAGAGTTTGTTACCGCTGAATACTCTAGACCAATTCACAAATGGGCATTCCCAATCCTTGGTGATCCTCTTCTCCTTTAATAAGGAGATATTATAGCCATTGAAGTATACATAACACAAAGTATTATCTGCTTGCTTACCATTAGCTAATTGATGATGAACTCTCTTGACAGAAACTTGGCTCAAAGACACAGGGCCTGTACTTTCTCTCTTAACCCTTTATTTACAGAGGTCTGCAGTCAAGCAAGGGTTTTGATCCCACCCCCAGCACCTGAGACATGGACTTGCATGAATTAGAATGCTTGTTTTGAAGACAGGTAAGATTGGGAAATGGAAAAGAGTTCATCCAAGGCAGAGGTGATCAACTGTGCAGTTTCAGAAACACAGGCTTTATTAAAATTAATTTTTAAAAAGGGGGGAATTATGCAAGCTCAAAAATGCCAAAGGTCAGGGAGTTTGGGACTTGTTTCTGGTTTCTTCAAGGTTATCGTGCTTCTACCTCAGACAACGGTCCCACCTAGGTGTAAGTCAGAGTAGTTCTGCTTGTTAAGTCATTTCTGACCGAAAAGCCTCTCCACTGATACAATAATCCCAATCAGACTTAATTAGATGTCCAGGTTTAATGGATGCCAGGACTCCTGCGC
>NW_026068048.1:2674362-2676464 GCF_014885135.2 Alexandromys fortis
GTCGTGTTATCCCACGACTTAAGTGAGAGTCTCCCTGCACTGGGGGTCTTTCAGTTAGAAAATTGTTAGAACTTGTCAAAGAAAAGTTTGATCCTAGCAATGAATTTTTGAATTTTATATGTATAATAAGATAAATTTAGAGTTTGTTACAGCTGAATACTCTAGACCAATTCACAAATGGGCATTCCCAATCCTTGGTGATCCTCTTCTCCTTTAATAAGGAGATATTAAAGCCATTGAAGTATACATAACACAAAGTATTATCTGCTTGCTTACCATTAGCTAATTGATGATGAACTCTCTTGACAGAAACTTGGCTCAAAGACACAGAGCCTGTACTTTCTCTCTTAACCCTTTATTTACAGAGGTCTGCAGTCAAGCAAGGGTTTTGATCCCACCCCCAGCACCTGAGACATGGACTTGCATGAATTAGAATGCTTGTTTTGAAGACAGGTAAGATTGGGAAATGGAAAAGAGTTCATCCAAGGCAGAGGTGATCAACTGTGCAGTTTCAGAAACACAGGCTTTATTAAAATTAATTTTTAAAAAGGGGGGAATTATGCAAGCTCAAAAATGCCAAAGGTCAGGGAGTTTGGGACTTGTTTCTGGTTTCTTCAAGGTTATCGTGCTTCTACCTCAGACAACGGTCCCACCTAGGTGTAAGTCAGAGTAGTTCTGCTTGTTAAGTCATTTCTGACCGAAAAGCCTCTCCACTGATACAATAATCCCAATCAGACTTAATTAGATGTCCAGGTTTAATGGATGCCAGGACTCCTGCGCAGTCCCTGGGAAAACACAGGGTGGGGGGTCGGAACAACCACCGGAGAGGGAAAAGAGGAGACCATGGGTTCATTCTCTGGGGGACAGTCTAAATAACCTGTGGGAGTGGTCCTGACCCTTCCTGGGGAGGGGTCACTGTTTGGTGGACTTTCTTGGAGGTGGAGTTTGGAATCAAACATTCAAGACAATTTGGATAAAGGGGTGCCAGGGAGCTGAGGTGCCAATTACAACCAAACACAACTCTCTCAAGATTATAGTCAACAGGTGTGGCTAATTGCCAGACCTTGTGCTCCAGGAATAGGGAAGTAGATTGTTCCTACATCAAACAAAAGTCTAAGGATCCAACCAAGTTCCAGTTCCCTTTATGGAAATAACTTGGGATTCCACCCAATAGTGATTTGCCTATGGAATGTTTTGGTCTAGGGCATGAACGTGACTTGGTGATATGTTTTGTTTAGCAACAGAATGTTTAACTATAAATGTGGCCTGTGACTTTCAATTGCTATGTTCATTTCCTTGTATCATGTTAATGCAGTCTTTTGTCTTAATCCTACCTTTTGGGGTCAGGGGTATTTTAAGTAGTTGGAAACTAAATGTGGGCGAATTTTCAGTACTCACTGAAAAATTTCCTCCCAATACTATTCTATATGTTTCTACATCTTATTATTTTCATTCGCATCTTCACATTCTTTATTATATTTCTAAATTCCCACACCTCTACTCTGGAGAAAGGTATTTTTGTTGAGACTGAACCTTGACAGACCCAGTTAGTGGATTCCAGGGGCCTGTGGACATCACAGAGTGACTTTCGCAGGCTTTTTGAGGCAATAAAGACAGTTACCAGCTTGATGTTGCATACCTGCTGAAAGACCCTCTAAGAGGACCTTCCCTGGGGGGGGGGGGAGAGACCTCCCCGAAGCCAAGGAACAGGCCGAGACCACACGGATGCAAATCGCAAGGTTTTTTTTAATATTTATTTATTTATTATGTATACAATGTTCTGTCTTGTGTATGCCTGCTGGCCAGAAGAGGGCACCAGACCCCATTACAGATGGTTGTGAGCCACCATGTGGTCGCTGGGAATTGAACTCAGGACCTTTGGTAGAGCAGGCAATGCTCTTAACCTCTGAGCCATCTCTCCAGCCCAAATCGTAAGAGGTTTATTGGGTAAACACAGGTACCTGTGGGCGGCAAAGTCTTTCAGAGGACTTGCGTGCCTGCCGACTGGGAGTGTTGAAATATGAGCGGCGGGGCTGCGTCCCCAACACCCTGGCCGCTTGGCTAGCTTATGCCCGAAATAACAACACACAAACTGTATTCAT
>NW_026068048.1:2682201-2685033 GCF_014885135.2 Alexandromys fortis
GAATGGTTTTTCCTCTCCCAGCATGGATGTCTGGCAATAGATATTCTGTTCTTATCTTATAGATATCCTGTTTTTCAGCCATCCTGCTTTGTAGATGTCCTATCTTTATAGAGATCCTGTTTTGCAGTCATCCTATCTCGTAGACATCCTGCTTTCCTAAGCAAATGGGACATTCTCCCGGGAGCATGTTAGCTGCGGGTTTTGAGAAGGGGGTCCATAGGGTCTTTCACTGCAATCCCAGCACCTGGGAGGCAGAGGCAGGAGGGTGATGAGTTTGACAACACCATGGGGATATAGCAAGATTCTGTCTCAAAACAAAAACAAAATAAAGGGCTAGTGGGATGGTTCTCAGCAGGTGAAGGTGTTTGCCTCAGGGCCTGGCCATGGGGTACAATCCCCAGGAACCCACATGGTGAGGAAGGGACCTCACTCATATCACCAGTATGCACCTCCATGGGTGCACCCACACAAACTCCCCTAGGCAAGCGTATCTTCCTTCTACTTTGAGCATGTGCTCTCTCTAGCCCATCTCTCTTCATAAGAGGTGGCTGCTGTGGTGGCTCCTACCCTCCCCTTCCCTTTCCTCCCATAACCCACTGAATAAACTACACCCAAACCCCCTCTCCACATGGCTTGCCTATCAGTCTTTGTCTAGCACTAGCCAGGCCTAATCATGTTACAAGCTGCCCTGCTTCCGACCCACCAAGATCTCTCACCGGCCACCTCCCACCCACCTGGAACCCATAGAGGCCTCCTGTGGTGGGACCTGGCTGCCCCTCGAGCCTGCTGCTGGCGCTCCAGGAACTGAACTGCAGGTTATCTAAACATAACAGGTAGTCTGTGTGACCAAGGACAATGTAGAAGAAATTAGTTCTCTCATCGTGTGGGCTCCAGGAATCAAACTCGGAACTTCAGGCAGGGCGAGCAGATTATCAAAGTATTCCTTCTGTGTGTATAGGTGTGAGCACAACAAACAAGCATACACAAATATAGCTCACCCAGACTCTCCCTTCACACACACACACACACACATACACACACACAAGCTTACACACACACGCATACACACACACAAGCTTACACACAAGCCATTGAACATACATGCAAGAATATTCATCCACTTTGAGGTCATGGTTTTGACTTATGACTTGACATTCCAGTTCTATCAAGTTATAGAATTTCTCCATCACCCGTTATTCCCCAGGGGCATCTTCTCCATCCGTATCTCCATTTAATCTATTCCCAGCCCATAGCAACCACTGACCTGCTCTCTGTCAATGGATGCCCCATACCAGCAAAGAAAACTTAGCTAAAATAAGGGAAGTGGAGTCCTCCTCAGAGCTCATGAGCAAACAGAGCAGAGAGGGGGCCACAGGGAGCAGGGTTCCTGCAGCTCGGTGGGGCTGAGGACAGACACCTGTGCTCTGGTTGTCTTTCAAAGAATAAGCAAGAATTATCTTATTTGCTTACTTTGTTGTGCTGAGGATCAAATTTAGTGTCTTATACTTGCTAGGCAAGTGATCACTGTGAGGCTACATTCCTAGGCCTTTTAACTTTAGTTAGAGACAGGGTCTTGATCTGTTCCCCAAGCTGCCTTGATTTAGGACCCTGATAGGCAAGCAACTCTGTCTGCAGGGAATTGTTTTGATAAAGAATTCCCAAAGAGACCTTCTCAGACAGTGGATTCTCAACATGTGGGCTACTATCCCTTTGGGGGGTGGTCAAACAACCCTTTCATGGGGGTTGCTTATCAGATGTCCTGTATATCACATATTTGTATTGTAATTTGTAACAGTAGCAAAATTACAGTTATGAAGTAGCAATGAAATAATTGTATGGTTGGGGTCAGCATAACATGAGGAACTGTATTAAAGGGTCACAGCATTAGGAAGGCTGGGAACCACTGTCAGGTGTTGAAGATGCCTGTGGGGTCTAAGCAGAGAGACTCTCCACAAACCTCTGCAAGGCTGGAGGACTCTGGGAATGGAAGCAACAAGCTCCCTCCCAAGCTTGTGGGTCCCACTTAGGCACTGGAGAGCGCAATCTATACCTTCATGTCCACCCTGAGCTGATCACTCTTGGCCGAGGGGCCTGGGCAGGGAGTCCTTGTTTCCACAAGACGTCCGCTGCTCCTGGCTCTCACCTGGCTTCTTTGGCCCTGCCTTGTTTCCATGGTATCCAAGATCTCAACAAACATGGGCTTTTTTTTTTTTTAATTTTTGAAAGATTGCCAGGAGCAGCGGCTCACGACTGTCATCCCAGGATTCAGGTGCCTGGTTTAGATAAGGTGGAGAGTTTGAGGCCAGCCTGGGCTGCAAAGAGATTCTCTTTTAGAAAAAAACAAAACTAAAGTAACAGCAGTGGTGGCTATCACCTTTAAACCCAGCAGTCGGGAGGCAGAGGCACGTGGGTCTCTGAGTTCCAGGACTATGAAATGAGACTCCGCCTCAGGAAAATCAATCAATCAACCAAACAGCAACAACCACAAACAATAGTGAGGCTGCATGGGATGTGTGATGGTTGAAGAGGCACAGGCAGGCAGACTTCTGTGATTGGAGGGCCAGCCCAGTCTGCACATAAATTCTAAGCCACTTAGGGCTACGTAGTGAGACCTTGTCTCAAAAAAACAAAAAAAGGGCTAGAGAGTTCAGTGGCTAAAAACACTGGCTGCTCTTGCAGGGGACCTGGTTTGGTTCCCAGCATCCATACAGTGACTCACAGCCATCTGTAACTCCAGTTACAGGGGATCCAGGGCCTTCTATTACCTCAAAGGGTCCCTCAGATACACACGTGCTACACAGACATACACACAGGCATGTTAACCACTCGAAC
>NW_026068048.1:2690285-2692178 GCF_014885135.2 Alexandromys fortis
CCAGGAACGTCTCCCTGGGAGTCCTGTGTGTGATCTTTTTGCCTGTCTGCAGATCGACTTTAGGCACTACTGGGCCCGCTCACAGACAGACATGAGACATGAGACATGAAACAAAACACAGTAACGTACCTGCTGGTTGAAGGCTCTATGGGTGGTAGTCCTAGTGGGCTTTGGGGGATCCCGGACAAGCCCCCAATGTTGTGCCCAAATCCGTGAAGTCCCCGCAAAAGTCAACAAGGAAGCCAAGTCCCATATGTAAAAGCAAAGAACCTTTATTTTAATCAAGTTTGAAAACTCGGTCTCTCCGCATGTCCAACGTATTGGAATAACCAAAGACCCCCCCCCAGCTCAATTAGAATAGGGTTTTTTAGTAGTAAAAGTGGGGGTGAGCGGTTTTTAGGTTTTAAGACCCTTGATTGGCTGACATTTGTCTAGGGTGTCCTGGTGAAAGTGCCCTGGCAGGTGTTTCTATCTACAGTGCTTGGAATGCCAGGCTTTACCTTTGAATGGTTTGTTCTGGGGTGGGGGTCAGGTAACTCAGCTTGTGGTTCTTTTTGCAGCTAGGCATTGCCTAGGGTAAACTACTGAGCCTTCAGCCTCCATTTAAATTCATCAGTGGCCAGAGTCCCAGGTGATAATGGTTGGAAGTAAAGAACTTCCTTTGGGTGACCTGCCCAGACTTAGATTATTATGGCTGGCCCCCATAAAAAGGAAGAGGACGTGATTACTCCTAAAGTATAGCAGGATTTTTACCGTAGAGATAAAGGAGAAAGCAGGCGGCAGTGGGGGGGGGGGGAGGTCCAGGCTGAACATGGTTGGTAGACTAAACCGGACCATGAGAGGATGGGCATGGAGGGAGAGGAAGAGTGGAGCTGACCAAGAGACTGCTATAGCCCAAATTGCTGCCTTATACTGGAATCAGGGTGGGGGAATGGAAGCAGAAGCCCAGCCCCAGGGAGGTAGAGGATTAGGGTAGAGGCAAGGTGAGGAGAGATGGGAGCAGCCACAGGTACTGAGGGATGCTGGAAAAGTTGACCAGCATCCACTTTGATATATTGTAAGTTAGTCTGAATTTTATTTTTTTTGTTGTTGTTGATTTGTTTTTCGAGACAGGGTTTCTCTGAAACTAACCCTTGTGGATCAGGCTAGTCCCAAGCTCACAAAGATTCCCCCCACCTCACCTCTGGCACCCAAGTGCTGATATTAAAGTCGTGCACAACCACTGCCTGGCTAACACTAAATTTTCTTTGGCAAGAGATCAGGAGTATCTGACCATAAGACAAATGTTTGCTTGGCACCTACTATGTGCTGCCTCTCTTCTAAGTGTGGTGACCTACTGTTCGAACCCTTACATTCAAACACGTAAAAGGCCACAAAGAGATCTCCACCCCCCCCCCTTTTTTTTTCTTTTTGAGACTGGGTCTCACTATATAACCCTAGCTGTTCTAGAACTCACTATATAGACCAGGCTTGCTGTGAATACCCAGATAGACAATTTGTATGCCCAAGGAGATAATTTCTATGAACCAGTTCATGCACTCTGACCACTATGCTGTTGCTCATTGGAAGCTTTACTGTCTTAAGAAGAAGCTTGATTCTGACACCTGGCCCCATCAGAGATGTCCAGGGCCTGTCTTCTTCATGAAGCCCTCCTCTGCCCTCTCTCTGTGGACTGGGGTGTGCTTCTTCTCCTTATTCAAATGGACCACCAATACAACTGACACCACAAGGTTTTCTAGATGTCCACTAAGCCTTAGGGGTCCTGCTTGGAAGGACACAAACTCCACCCCATCTTTTTGGGGGGAGGCTTCTTAGCCTTCCAAAAAATGAAGGTGGTCATTACTGCAGTATTTTGGACTGACTAGGGGAAGACATCCCTCGTCTAAAGCATCA
>NW_026068048.1:2692600-2694138 GCF_014885135.2 Alexandromys fortis
TGGCAGAAGTATCCAGAACATCAGTCTTACTGTCTCAGCCAGGCCCATAAGGTGAATTATTTTGTTTTTCTGTGGAAGAGGGACATGGAAAAGACTGACCTTATTTTGTCTAGACAAAAGTGCAATCAATTCTCCAGGGTCCTGCTGTTTGTCCACGGTCTGGACTGGGTCCTGTCAGCCAGTTTTGCACTGGGGATCATCTCGCCCAGTGGTCAGCGTCGTCCTAATCCAGGTGGAGACATCATGGAGTCTCATAATCTTCTTTGGAGACCTTGGGTTACTGCTAGGATCTCGGAGTCTCTGTCTAATGTAATAAGCTTTTTAATCATTAGTTTAAATGCTATATTCTGCAGATCTCTGAAGTATGAGGGCTGCCTAGATATGTCTGATTAGACAAACTTTGTTTTTTACTACTTGCTTTAAGTTTGACTTTGAAAACATATACAAGGCACTAAATAAGGCTTATTCCTGTAACTAATTATATCAGCACTTTAAAGATGACTAACTTTTATTTTTTAACAGTCTATAATAAGTTAGCCACTTTTTTAAAGACTAGAACTCCATACTCTGTAAAGCTAATAAAGAAACTGAATGAGCCATTCCGAGGGTCAGCACAGAACAAGTTTATAACCAGCTGTAAATGCTGTCTCCTGCCAAGGCAAGGAACAGGTCCCAGGGTGAAATGGGAGCATGAGGGAGTCTAAGACATGGCATTGCCCTAGGTAACTGAGACTAAGGTCTACCTTTTTGTTGATCTACCAAGCTGACCTGAGAATGCTGCCCTGGGCTCTTTATTTTTTGCCCTTCACAAACACTGATGACAGGACTCCATCATGGGTCCTGTCCAAGGGCTCAAATCTGTTGATAAGAAGAAGCAAGATCATGAGGGGCCTGTTAAAACTGGGAGTAAGGTTAACCAAGGAGACCAGTTGAACAAGTTTTCATCCAGCTTCCCTGTGAGTGTTTTGTTCTCTATCATTAACAAGGCCATTGAATCTCTAATTACCTCAGAGTGATTGACACAGAAACAATATTTTTTTTTCCCAGAAGAGGAGGTCTAAATCTCTTAACATTAATACAAAAAAATTATGATTCAGTTTATCTAAATAGCCTAAACCCTAACAATAGAAAACATCTTATAGCACAGATATCTCACAGCTTTATAAATTTATAGAAAAACTTAAAATCTCTTAAATGTCTTTTTTTGTTTTATTAAAAATAAAGTACTTTTTGGTCCCACCCTCGACAGCATATATACATAGCCTGTCTTTCTGATCTCGGCCTACTCCATTTTATCGTAGGTGGTACTTGTGGTGACTATCACCTTGAAAGACCCTCGAAGAGGACTTTCTCTCAGGAGGAGACCTCCCCATGCCAAGGAACAGGCCGAGACCATACGGATGCAAATCACAAGAGGTTTATTGGGTGAACACAGGTACCTGCGGGCGGCAAGTCTTTCGGAGGACTTGCGCGCCTGCCAACTGGAGGGCAGGTTTTTTATAGGGAAGAGCAAAAAGCAAGTTTACAGAAGCAAAAAA
>NW_026068048.1:2698407-2701519 GCF_014885135.2 Alexandromys fortis
GTGATGGCTTTAGACCTGGATGCTCCTTGGGGGGCATGGCAGACGTATTCAATTATACGCAATGGCCCTTGCCCCCAGAGGTGGATGCTACTTCTGGATTGTTCCTCCGTGGGTCCTTGAAATACAGACTGTCCCCCGGCCAGGACCTTTTCCCAAGTAGCCGGTGACCAGTGGGTTGAGCACCACACTCCAGGCCCCTGTGATGAGCCCCAACTTCCTCCAGGCGCCTCCTAAGTCTGGGTTTATGAAACTAGCCACATTGGAGGCATTGTAGGGCCCCAAGCAGAGCATCAGGGTGAGAAGAGCTCCCCCAGCCACCCAAGCTGCCCTGAGCTTCCGCTTGTGGCTCAGGCCTGAGTGGGCCAGGGCCCGGAGGCAGCCCACGTAACAGAAGGCAGTGATGACCAAGGGCAGAAAGAAGAGCAGGATGGAGAAACTGAGGCGGGCAGGGCGGGCCGAGTTGGGATCCCAGGCTTCCAGGCAGACCGGGGAACCGTTCACGGCTATGTTAATTCCCAGAGAACCAGTGGCGTTGTTCAGCCAGCCTCCAGGAGCCTCCAAGCCAAAGACCAGGCCCAGGTGGCAGAGGACAAGGGCCCATATAGCCACACACACACCCCAAGAATAGCGGGGCCTCCGAATAGCTTGGTACCCGAAGGGGAAGGCAGCCCCCAGGTAGCGACCAGCACTGAGAGCTGCCAGGAAGCCTCCACCCGCATAGAGTGGAGCAAAGTGGGCCACGACAAAGACAGGGCAGAGGGGGAGTGGCAGTGGCCAGGCCCCAGAAGCCAGGGCCTCCACAGCCTTCAGGGGTAGAGTGATGGCCAGGAGGAGGTCAGAGCAGCTCAGGTGGAGCGCATAGACCAGGCTGGGGGTGAGACGCAGTCTTGCGTGGGCCACTGCACCTCGGATGGCCAACAAATTCAGCGGGAAGCCCAGAGCAAAAGCAGACACATAGAGGACAAAGGAGAGCTGTGGAGGCAGGGCCATGGAGCACGGTGCAGTGGGTGCTGGCCTATGTTGCTCCTGCTTACTGTTCTCAGCAGAGGAAATAGGGTGCTTGAACCCCACGCTGGTGTCCCTACTGCCCAGTCAGTCCCGGCGCCTCTGATGATGCCTAGGACCACAAGAGGAAATGGGGGCTGGAGAGTCACAGCCCCGAGCAGAATCGAGGAGTCCTCTCAGTCCCCAGCTGTCCTCCACAGTACCATCTCTTTGGGGAAGATAACGATTCGGTGTAAGAGGAAAAGATAGAAGGTTCCAGAGCTGAGGTGACTTCTGTTCTCATAAACTCTGGGAAGAGAGGAGCAGAAGGAAGTCAGAACCAGGCTGCATGCATGTCAGACACCTGAATTCCAGCCCTGTCCATTACTAGAGTTGCCAGACCCCCTCAACAGGAAAGACCCTTCACCAGAGAAATCAGGGGCTGGAGGATTAGCTCAGCAGTTAAGCATGCATGCAGCTTCCAGGAGTAGGGAATCAGTCGCCTCCCAGTCATCATCTAACTCCAGTTACATTTTCCTTCTCTGTACACACATACACAGTGTTTTTTTTTTTTAATGGGTAGCCCAGGCTGGCCTCAAACTTGTCATCTGGCTGCCTCTGTCTCTTTCAGCAGATCCTACTGGCTCTTGCTACAACAACCGGCCACATTTTATTGTTAAGAAAAATCCCAGGCATGACAGCACACACCTCTAATGCCAGCAGAAGCAGAAAGATCTCTGTGCATTTGAGGCCAGCCTGATCTATATATCGAGTTCTAGGACAGTCAGGGATACAAAGTGCGTCCCTGTTACAGAGAGAGAGCTAAAAACACATACAGGCAGGGAGAGGCAGGCAAAGGGGATGGTAAGGTGACAGCCCCATGGCAAGCCAGTGCCCAGCAGTGTATAACACCTCAGGGAACATCCTGGCACAGGCCCCCAGAGAAGAGAGGAGCCTTCGGAAAAAGGACTCACCTCTTAGTGCTACCGGATGTCTCTGAGGCTCAGGAGTCCCCTTGCAGGGCTATTAGATGATGCCCAGGATGGGCAGTGAGCTGGAAGGCAGAGAAGGGCGGGGCAGTCATTAGCAGGAGGTCCTAGCAGCCTGGATGAGCAGCTGATGGAGCATCCTATGATGGTCTGCGGGAGGTGAGGGTGTCCAGAGGAGGGATAAGAGTATGACTGGCTTGGTTGAAGACCTTAAAGAGGCAGGGTTCATGAGGCACAACCTTGTGCCCTTCTGACTCATTCATTGCCAGTTCAAACCCACCCACGCAGAGCGGGATCTGCCTCAGTGCCAGATGAGCTCACCGGCAGACCCTGGCTTTATTGACTCACTCCTAGGTAACCAGGGGGAAAAAAAAAAAGCTGCAACCTTTAATTCTAGCTGTTCTGGAAGTTGATGTAGGAGCATCACAAGTTCAAGACCAACCCGGGCTACACAGTGAGTTCAACTTCAGACTGGAAAACATAAAATGGCACTGTCTCAAAATGAAAACTGATGTAGGAACTCGAGATATGGCTCTGTGGTGCACCACCTGCCTAGAATCCTCCCCAGGGCTGGAGGAGTGGCTCCGTGGTTGGGCACCTGCCTAAAATCCCCCAGTGAGGGACTAGGAATGCACTTCAGTGGTTGAGTACTTCCCTAGCTTATACAAGACCCAGTTTCCATCCACAAACCCAAAATTTATTTTTAATTTCTGTTTCTCCTATATACACACCTGGCAGTTCTGGTCTAAATTCTATGCAGCAACATTTTCAAGGATGGTTCACAATATTCCCTAAGCATCTCACTTGGTGGTTATTCAAGGTTCCTATGGCTGTGTGACCCCATGTCTGCTATCTCTGCTAAAAGGCTGGTCTCATGAGTGCCAAGGTCTGCCTTGCCCAGGGCATGGTGCCCTATAG
Organism: Alexandromys fortis; assembly: GCF_014885135.2. Lineage (NCBI taxonomy): Eukaryota > Metazoa > Chordata > Mammalia > Rodentia > Cricetidae > Alexandromys > Alexandromys fortis. Next base: position 2,701,299 of record NW_026068048.1, read on the forward strand.
GTGTTCTGGCCTCAGGAGAATTGCTTGCTCTCAGGTGGAAGGCTGTAGTGTTCTGGAGTCCAGGCCTCTGGGCCTCCTGGCCACCTGCTCTTCACGCCTCAGCGGGGCTGTTGACAGCCACATCTCGTGGTCAATGGGTCATGAAGTAGCTTCATATCAGCAGCTGGGCTTGGGGACAGGACAAGCAGGTACCTGGTGGTTGCCAGGCAGCCTGATCCTGA
>NW_026068048.1:2703465-2704507 GCF_014885135.2 Alexandromys fortis
AGAATATTGTATACATAATAAATAAATAAATACTTTTTTAAAAAAAAAGAAATGTAAAAGAGCATGAGAGAGAAATTTGATAACCTGTATTTGTCCTCACACTTTTATAACTTGCAGGTACACACCTCAATAACTTGCATTTGTGTATCTTAAGACTATGGAATTTGTTGGAGGCTGTCCTTTTAAACTGACAAAACCTGTCATACTGCATCAGAGTCTTTGAGAAGCATAAACACGCAGAACCCACCTACAGCGCATCTCCTCCCCTGCAAGGACTCTACTTTCATGATTAAAAAAAAAAGCCAGCTTCTTCTGGCTCACTTTTCATTTAACTTTCTATGGAACTTAAATTCAACTGTGTGTAAATGTCTGTACACTTACTGGTAAATGTTTTAAGTTCATTGTATCTCATTCCAGACTAAGAAAGCAATAAGTCTCATATTTTAAATTGGTATGTACTTTTAGGATTCTTACAAAAATACTGTATATGTAATGAAACACTGCTTTAAAATATATTGAACTGTTCTCCACTATTGTCAGTTCTGCCCTTAAGCTTCTATTGCAAACAGCTTTTTCTTCTTTGTCTTTCACAAGTATAAATCTCACCTGTTCTGTGAAAAACCAGTACAGTCAAGCTTGGACCCAACTCTCCGGGCAGATTCTGTGCTGTAGTTTTAATTTATCTATACCCGATAAACAGCCCTCAACTGCTCAGAGATCTGGGGGATATGGCATTTAAATGTTTAATTATTAAAAGACTTTTCATAACAGACAGGCTGGCTCCTAGCATCAGCGCTCTATTTCCTCCAAAGAAGACAGAAGACAGATGGGCACAGAACAACGTCCATCCGCAATTCGCTTCATCAAGTGAAAGCGCTGACCACTGGGGAAAACTGCCTTTCATCTAAACTGCAGATCTCCAGACAGTGGAGAGAATCACTGGAATCGACCGCTTAGGTGCTCAGGTCAAGGTAGGTTTGTCTTCCTACAGATTTTCTAACTAACAGGATCTTCTGGATCCTGGCAGGCCCTGCTTCTAACA
>NW_026068048.1:2706849-2712890 GCF_014885135.2 Alexandromys fortis
TCCCATCAGTGACCTAACAGTGGTCCCATCAGTGACCTAACAGTGGTCCCATCAGCTAAGCATTTCCACTCTAAGAGCCACATCTGATGTCTGTCCACTTCGATGCACAACCGAGGTCACTGCTGGGTTGTCATCAGCTTTCACCTGTGTTCCTTAGGGGGTTCATCTGAGGTTCCCTAGAGTGTCCCTTGCTTTATGGCTTCCGTCTTCAGTTCTTCCCGCACAAACCTGTCAGAATACTCCTTTTAAAAGGTAACTTGAGACATATCTCTTGCAAAGAATACAATTTAATAGCTTTCAAACGAGAAATCCCAGTTAGTCTTGGTGGTCCATACCTGCAATTCTAGCACACAAGAGACTGAGACATAAGGATTATTGTGAAAGTCTGGGCCACATAGCAAGTGCCAGGTCAGCTAAGGACACACTAGCAATAACAACAACAAACAACAAAACGAAAGCCAAGTAGGGGTAGGGTCCTGTCCTATTTGATCCAATAGATTGACATCTGTCAATTATTTTATGGTAGACTTTCTCCTGTGCTCAAACAAATGCATCCATCACAATATGTTTGGTCTGTTTATTTGTTGTTTTGAGACACTAAAGATTACAAACAGCCTATGTCCATCAGTAAAGTGTCTGCTTCTGTGAACACTATGGGCTATTGGAACATCCCTATAACAGAAACAGAATACCTCTACACAGGAAGAGGAAAGTGGGTGGTGATAAACACCTGACATCCCAGAACCCAGGAGGCCATGGCAGGAGGAGTAGGGGTTTGAGGCCAGACTAGGACACCCAGCAGGACTCCATTGAGATAAATAAGCAAAAAAGCTGTGGGAAGGAGGAAGACACAGCTCTATCGGCATAAGTCAGCGAAAATCCGAAGAGAAATGTTTAGTGGAAAGAGCAGGCAGTACATAAAGCAGGGCTGCAGAGGAGAGGGGAACGTTCATGCATGAGCCCTTCCATCAGTACCCCCAGAACCCCCATTCTCAACACTAACAGGTGCATGAGTGAGGGTTGATATCCTGTAGCTGAGTTTCTATTGCAGCAAGATGGGCCACACAGATGAACTGGGCATGAAGCTGGAAATGCAGCGGTCAGACAGAAAGCAGCACTGCCCAGGACGGCCTCATGGAGGAGCATTCCACTGCATTACCTGCCAAGGGGAGAGCGATGGCTGCTCTTCTTGTTCCTACAGCAGGATACTGACAGGGACAGAAGCGGCTTGTGTGGGGAGGACTTCGTTCTGACTCACGGTTCAGATGGTACAGTCTGACATGGCGGGGAAGTCATGGCAACAGGAGGGGTCGGGTTATGGCTGCAGGAACGTGTGACTTGCTTACAGCACGGCCCACCAGGAAGCAGTAAAGGAACTGGAAGAGAGGCCCCTGGTAGTGGCACAGCTTTACAAACCGTGATCCACACCTTGATCACTTTACACCCCTCCAAATAGCATTCCTCACTGAGGACCAAGTACTCGAACCCATGAACCTGGGAAGAACAGTGCACATTCAAACATATCAGAGGAGGTGAGGTAGGGTCTAGAAGCTGTCTGGGGACATCTACCGCATAGGGACCACAAGCTCTGAATGAACCAGGGCATGTCCAAAGCAGCTAAGAAGCCAGAGTGGTCATGAGGAGCCTGAATAAGGGCAGTGAAATGAGATTGAGGTCCAGGCAGTCAGCAGGACCCAGGTCTCGTGGGCCCCTATGGCCATGTTAGGATGCAGAAACACACGCAGTGAATGAACAGGGGAGGAAGCAAGGGTGGGATATAATTTACTGAGTGGAAGAGGACAGTGGGCAGGGATACTCATTAATAGCTTTCAGTGGCAGTGGAATGTCTGGGAAGGGACACTGGGTGTCCAGCAGCACGGAAAACTCACCTTTCCCTGCAGATCTCTTGTTACTGTGAAAAACATTCTGAGCTGGAGACAGATCAGATAAAAAAAAAAACACTTGCTTGTAGGCAGACTCTTCTGTCCAGCTAGTCAGCTTTGTCCTGCCAGCCAGCTCCCAAATAACCACACAGAGACTTAACATTGATTATAAATGCTGGCTGGAAGCTTAGACCGATTACTAACTAGCCCTGACAACTTGAATTAACCCATATTTCTTATCTATGCTCAACCACATTGGTACCTTTATTCAGCATACATGTTCATGTTGCTTCTCTCCACTTCTCCTGGTGAATCTGGTGACTCCACCCTTCTTTATCCCAGTATTCTCTCAGTTTGACTTTCCCACCTAAACTCTTTCTGCCTAGCTATTGGCCAGTCAGTCTCTTATTAAACCAATCAGAGGGCACCTTGGCAAAGACAAAACTTCACAGTGTAAAAAAGATTATTCCAAAACACTTGACTATGGAAAGGCAAGTATGCATCCTGAGGCACCATAGAAACAAAGGGCAAAAGATCTTTAGGATGGGGCTGGAGAGATGGCTCAGCAGATAAGGCTGGTTGCTCTTCTAGAGGACCAGAGTTCAGTTCCCAGCACCAACATGACAGAACAGAACCACTTGTAATCCAGTCCCAGGGAACATGAGGCACTCTTCTGACCTTCAAGGGCACCACCCATGCATGTGGTATACAGAGATACACAGGCACACATTCACACACATAAAAAAACATTGTAAACACATCTTTTTGTTTTGTTTTTGTAACTTTGTTTCTTTGTGCAGCCTTGCTTTGTAGACCAGACTGGCCTCAAACTCAGAGATCTGCCTGTCTCTGCCTCCTGAGTGCTGGGATTAAAGACTTGTGCCACAACTAACCAGCACAGTTTTCTAAGGAAAAAAAAATTGAGGATACACATAATCATATATAAGATATATCCCAACTCCCACTAGAGCTGGGGAGATGAAATTGCTCCAGAATTAGGACCTGAGATCAGTTCTCAACATCCATATCCAATGACTCCCAATTGCCTGTTAGTCCAGCTCCAGGGGAACAAACACTGTCTTTGGCCCCCAAGGGCAACTATATGTATATACACACGATGGGGGCAGGCAAAACACCTTGTCCCAAGCACAGCCATTTTGACTTCAGACTCCATTTTACATGCAGGTTGAAATAAAGTTCAGGTTCTCAAACCTTAGGGGAGCTGAGAACTTTCAAATGGCTGTTGTTCTCCCTAAACCATAGACATAGTCATTATGTATGTTTAGTTCTCATGGCTGTTCCTAACCACAGAAGAAGAAAATGAATCTGATTGGTTAGACTGAAAAGCTTGCATCTGTGTCAGCTGACAATGATGGAACACAGAAGGAAAACTGTAACCTCTGAATTCTGCTCTGTGAAAAAATGTAACTGTAACTTGGCAACAAATGTTTGTGCACATAAACTTTGCTTCTGCCCCTGCTCTAAGAAAGGAGGCTCCTGAGTCCTTGTCCTGGAGCCCTGACTGATCAGTAACCTGCTTATGTGGTCAACTATTAAAGGTTTGCTCTTTTATGAGCACTTCAGATGAGGTGTAGCACGCACGCGTGTGCACGCACACAGTTCTTTTTCTTTATTTATTCTAAACACACATGTATGCTTTGGGATAATGCTCTTGTACACTGTAAAGAGTTGAAACTCATATGGCTTTAATAAAATGCTAAGTGGCCAGTATCCAGGCAGGAAATATAAACAGGACAACCAGAGTAGGAGAATTCTGGGAGAGGAAAGGCAAAGATGCAGTCGCAAGTCAGATGCAGAGGAAGCAAGATGAAAATGCCTTAAGAGAAAAGGTAACACCCTCCTAGCTAAACATAGACAAGAATTAAGGGTTAATTTAAGTTATAGGAACTAGTTAGTAATGAACCTGAGCAATAGGTCAGACAATTTTTAATTAATATGAGCCTTTGAGTGTTTATTTGAAACTGAATGGCTGCAGGACTGGGCTGGACACACATCACCCAATGAAGTCAAAGGCAAACATAAATATTCACAGTTAAAACCTTAGTTAGGGTTTCTGGTGCTGAGAGAAGCATCATGACCAAAAGCAACTTAGGGAGGAAAAGTTTATTTGGCTTTTACTTCTATGTCCCAGACCCTCACAGAAGGACATCAGGACAGGAGCTCAAGAGAGGAACCTGGAGCAGGAGCTAAAGCAGAAGCCATGGAGGAATACTGCCTGCTTGCTTACTGACTCATTCCCCATGCCTTGTTAAGCACGCTTTCTTATAGAACCCTGAAACATAGACCCAGCAGTGGTACAGCCACAGTATGCTGGGCCTCTCGTGTCAATCATTAGTCAATAAAATGTCCTCACAGAGTGGCAATGGAGGCATTTTCTCAGTTGAGGCTCCTCTTCCCACGCGTGTCTACGTACGTGTCAAGCTGACAGTAACCAAGCAGCACCACTAATGAATGCTATCAGCTCTTAGGGTGAAAGCTTCGAAACCTGCAGCCCCACCCAACCAGAGCCTGCCATCCACCCACCATGGGCCAGCCCAAGCGACAAGTGACAGCAAAAAGCAGAGAAAGGCTGTTTATTCCATGTGGCTACATTGGGAGGAGGAATAAAGGGGGCCAATGATAAAGAAACAGGGCTTGGCCACCAACCACACCACGGGGCATGGCGTGCACACTCAGTGTAACGTGATTTGCTAGAGCTGACCCGTGCACGGCTGTCTGGCAGCATCTCTATGCTGTTTAAATCTTGTCTCTTTTTCCGACAGCTAATGAGTTCATTACTCTCTGCACAGGGCAGATGTCCTTAGCTTATCACAGCAGGGCAGGCCTAGAATGCTGGCTCTCAACTGCAGCAACCAAAGCCAAGTTTGGCTTATTTAGGGTCTTAATGATAAGACATTGGGCAGCTTGGAGATTTTCCTAGGAATAAAGGAAGTTGAGAACCCAAGACCAGATGAAAAGCCATATCACTAGCACAGTCCAGGGGGAACCTCCACACACAGCTATATTGAGCATGAAGCCACGGGCCACAAGCCAGGCTACAGTCCGTGATTTCTTCTTCTTCTACTATGAGCTTTGGATGCAGAGTTTGGGTTTTCGTTAGATCAATGAAGGTGCCAGGGATCCTGGAGAGCAAGGTGCAACATCATGGGCATCTCTGATGGGAGATGGGCTCTGTTGCCTGCTCCAGTTCATGCCCGATAGCTCCCTGATCATAAGACTCCGGTGACTCTGAACACATCAGAACTGTGGTGTTCGATGTGGAGTATCCTCCCTAGACCTGTTTGCCTGGTGTTATCGGGGAAAGCTGTGAGCTCTTAGGAGATGGAACCTCACTGGAGGAGGAAGTGAGGAACCAGCCTGCCTCTCTCCATTTTAGGCTCAAAGCCACCTTATAGTAAAGACAAACCAGGTTCATTCCTGTTTATGATTAAACCTCTGTTTCTCAAGGATTGGACAGTGTCCCACCTGTAACCTTAACTACAAACGGTTCTGTATTGCCTGTTCCAAGAATGGCGAACATATCTGTATTTCAAAAAGTTGTTTATAAGCATCTTGCATCCCTACCTTTGTTTTAAAAGGTTATATGACCACCTAAGACTACCTGTTGTCATGACAACCTTGTATACCCATCTTGCCATCATGTCTGTTTCAGGAGGTCGTTAGGACGAACTTGTTATGCTAAGGTTCTGCTCCTATAACCCCACCTATTTTTGACCCCAAATCCCCCATTTGGAAATCCTCTACTCCTGAGCTATTAAAAACCTTGTCTTCCATGCATCCAGGGCTGACCTCTTGAACCCTGCCTTAGGGGGAGGCAGCCCATGTCCTTGAATAAAAGAGCTTGCTTTAATGAATTGCTTACTTTAATTAATTTGACCATTTTGATTTGGGTTGGTGGTCTTTTTCCTCCCATCTTTGAGTTTAACAGAGGGAAGTGGGTGTAGATATTTTACAACTGAACCAGTTCCTGTTCAGCCCCTCTGCTTCCTGGCTGTGGGTGCAACTGGGATGGGCTGGCCCTTTCTTCTCTACCCTCCCATTCTGCTTCCTCAGAGGCAGGGGCTCTACCACTGAGCCACACCCTAGCCCCTCACTGGGGGATTCTAGGCAGGGACTCTACCACTGAGCCACACCCCA
>NW_026068048.1:2713684-2714612 GCF_014885135.2 Alexandromys fortis
CACACACACACACACACACACACACGCGCGCGCGCGCGCGCGCGCGCGCGATTACACACAAGCATCTGTAACTCCAGTTCCAGGAAATCTAATGCCTTTTGTTACCTCAGAGGGTCCCCCCCACACACATGCTACACAGACATACATACAGGCAAACCACTTTAACATAAAAATAATATTTTTTTAATGTCAAAACAGCCGTGAGCCTGTACTTGAGACCCAAACCATGTGGCCTAGCTCCTCTCACAGATGTAAGCCTAAAGTTTTCTAAGGCTTTCACAAACAAGACTCAGTTTTGTTCATAGAAAACAGCTCTTCTTGTGCAACCCCTTTACCTGGGTTTTTACATCATGCTGAGATTCCCCCCAGTTCAAGTAAAGAATTTCAATCAAGTTCCTCAGCAGCTTCTTGAATTTGAATTTTTGTTTGTTTTATTTGTTTGTTTTTATTTTGGTGTTTTTTAGTTTTCTTTTTTTGAGATGGGGTTTCCTATGTTGAGGCTGATAGCCAAGGATGTCCCTTAACTTCTGACCTTATTGCTGAGGTTACAGATGAACACAGCCATATCTGGATTATATAGTGCCAGGGACAGGAAGCAAGGCTTGTGCTGGCCGGGTAAGAACTCTGTCACCTGAACTACATCCCCAGTCCTAAATAAAAAATAAAAGAATAAAAATAAATAAACTTAAAAATAAAATTGTCTTTAGTTTTATTCCTCCAACCCCAATCCTCTGCAGGCACCTAGGCATTTTGTTTCCGTACTTCAGTGTGAGTGTTCCTTTATCTACCACCTACACTACCCAGAAAAATCAAGAAGATATGGAAACATCATTTTCTTTTGCTAGGTATGGAATTTATTTGGATAATTTTTCTCTTTGCCCTCCATTGTTCATAAGTATCCCAGAAGATCTGAATTTATGGAACACTG
>NW_026068048.1:2719248-2720377 GCF_014885135.2 Alexandromys fortis
GGCTCACATATCTTCTTCATCACAGCACTAGCGACCATGGCTCAGAAGTGAAAATATCAGGCCACGACCCCTCAACAGATAGACAGACACACGCGAGGCATCAGGATACCAGCTTAACGCACCACATGGATGAACCCTAAAAAACATGCTGAGTAAAGCAAGTTAGACACAACAGCACCAACTTCACATGATTTCATCTGCATGAAATGTCCAGAAGAGGCAACTATTTTAAAACACACAGTAGATTAATGATTGGAGCTAAGGCTGGGGGCAGGGATGAGAAATAGAGACACATTGGAAACAAAATTATCTTTCTGAGGTGGTGAAAATGGCGTCCATCCCTGTGAATTTACTTTAAAAACTGAATTGTGAATTTAGCGTGTATGGATTTTGTGATGTGTAAATTATATTGGTTAGTTCGTTAACAGGTTGCTGTGAGTGAGCCAAGTAGTTTTTATTGCTTCTGGGTTTGCATTTAGTGAGAGATAAATAAAGACATCAATACGAAAAAGGAAGCTCCATCTCCTGGGGGAGCTGGATGACCAAGAGATCTAGTTGGGGGTCAGGGTGGTTGACCTGGTGGAGGAAGCCAGAGACATTGGATCTCGAGGGCCTCGTGGGCCCAGGAAAGGAACTGGATTGACCCCTGAGTGGAAGGAAAAACTGGGGACAGTGGCCCCACCCCCAGCAGGTGCTCCGGGGTAGTGGGAACACAGGTTCCAAACACTGGGAGTGGGAATGGTGGAGGGGCAGGCAGTGGGGCAGCCCTCATGAACTGTGACAAAATTCTCTGATTTTCCCACTGCCCAGGGGCTGTGTCTATTTCTGGCTTGTTGCGGGAGGTCCTTCCGCCCCTCCAACCAATAGCTGCTGTGATACCAGCCTATTGGGGCGTGGTCTCTCTCCCTTTAAAAAAGCGGCTATTTCCTCTGCTCGCTCTCTTCACTTCCTGCTCCGCCGGAGACTAGACTCCCTTCCTGGTTGTGCAGATGGCTGTTGTCTGAGACGGTGATCTGTAAGTTTTCCCCTTTAAATAAATAACACCCTATTAATCATAACTCCAAACTGGTGTGGCCTTGTTCGTGACTTACGCCTTCATCTGGCGCCCGAACGTTTGGCTTTTAGGACC
>NW_026068048.1:2723936-2725805 GCF_014885135.2 Alexandromys fortis
GGGGTGGAATCCTGGTTGAACATGGCTTGGTAGATAAACCGGACCACGAGAGGAGGGGTGGGGAGACAGAGGAAGAGAGGAGCTGCTGACCAAGAGACACTCTGTAGCTAAAATGACTGCCTTATTCAGGAATCATGATGGGGAGAAGGGAAGCAGAAGCCCAGCTCCAGACAGTGAGGTTTATGTTGGAGATCAGGCCGGGTGAGAAGGGCTGGAAGCAGCCACAAGTACTGAGGGATGATGGGAGAGCTGGGAGCAGCCACAAGTACTGAGGGATGCTGGGACAGCTGGGAAGAGCTGATGTGGGAGTGTCATATATCAATCTGTTGATTTCATTGGTTAAGCAATAAAGAAACCCCTTGGCCCTGATAGGTTAAAACATAGGTGGGAGGAGTAAACAGAATAGGATGCTGGGAGGAAGAGGAAGTGAGCTCAGACTCGACAGCTCTGCTCTCTGGAGCAGAGGCCCTGCTTCGCTCTCCTGGGCATACGCGATGAAGCTCCGACCCAGGATGGATGTAGGTTAGAATCTTCCCGGTAAGCGCACCTTGGGGTGCTTACACACATTATTAGAAATGGGCTAGTCCAGGTGCGAGAGTTAGCCGAGAAGAGGCTAGATAGAAATGGGCCAAGCAGTGTTTAAAAGAATACAGTGTCCGTGTAATTATTTCGGGTAAAGCTAGCCATGTGGGCGGCCGGGGTGTTGGGGATGCAGCCCTGCTGCTCCTATTTCAACAAAGAGCCATAGGTACTGAGGAAGGCTAGGAGATCTTTTACTTTTTTTTTTTCTTTTTTCTTTTGAGACGGGAGGTCTCACTATGTAACCCTACCTGTCCTGGAATTCACTGTATAGAGCAGGCTTGCTCTGAACACTCAGAGATCCACTCGCCCAAAGAGATAATTTGTGTGAACCAGTTCGTGCGCTCTGACCACTATGCTGTTGCTCATTGGAAGCTTTACTGTCTTGAGAAGAAGCAGCTTGATTCTGACACCTGGCCTCATCAGAGATGCCCAGTGCCTATCTTCTTCATGAAGCTCTCCTCTACCCTCTCTCTTGTGGACTGGGGTGTACTTCTTCTCATTCTCCAAATGAACCACAAGGTTTTCTAGATGTCCACTAAACCTTAGGGGTCCTGCTTGGAAGGAACCCACCCCACCCCATCTTTTCTAGGGGTCATCAAGAAAGCTTTTTGACCTCCCCCAAAATGAAGGTGGTCATCACTTGCAGTATGGGGTGACTAGGGAAGACATTCCTCGTCTGGAGCATCCCCTTCCACCACAAAGCTGCAGGGGGAGTCTGTGATGGAGTCTGCTCAAATCAGAATGGAGGTTCCCCAGGGCTGATAGAAAAAACAAACTCTCACTGCTTTTGGCTCCCTCTGTTGGGCATTGTGTCTGTGCAACCAGTCCTTTGGACAACAGACACCTGGCTGGATCAACAGCTTGTGTGAACTGGGCAACTGTAACCTGTGCCAACAGCATCACCTTCTCTGGAATCACTTGAGTCCAGGAGTTCAAGCCCAACCTGGCTACTATCACACCTACTGTTAAAACATAAGGGAAAGGGGGTACCTGGGTTCATAGCTCAACCATAGAGCTCTAGCCTAGCAGGTGCAAGACTCTCTCTCTCACACACACACACGCACGCACACACAGACACAAACACACAAAGGGTTGAGGCTACTCTTCTCGGGAGGGTTGTAGGAGGATGAAATGAGACAACTGGAAAGACGAGACACAGTTTGAAGCTGCATGCAGGTCAGTCCACAAAACCCCTGCAACTCTCCAGCCTGTTTTCCGCCGTCAACTCGAATGCTGCCCTCTAGTGGTTCCAAAGAGGGTTGGCAGGATCATGATGTTGCCTCCTTT
>NW_026068048.1:2732064-2733882 GCF_014885135.2 Alexandromys fortis
CTAATAGTTAAGCTTGTAGTCATGTTAATTAGATTTTCTAGATATATAGAGATATATTTCAATTAGATAGGCATTCTTCATATCTTTCAAAGACTGCAGAATATGGCATTTGAAATATTTTAATAACTTAGGACTTTTCATGACAAGGAGACACGTCTGCTCTTGGCAGCACCAGCTACTTCAAGAGGAAGACGGGCATCGAAGAGGATCCTTATGGAGTTTGATAGTCATTTGGGCAAGAAACTGTTCTTGCCTGGACTGTTGCATAAACTGGACACAGAGAACCCGCAGAGAGAGGACTGCTGAACTTGTCTAAAGGTGAGATGGTCTTTTGGGGTTCCTGATTCATGAAAGAGTCTGCGAGAGAGGCTTCCTTGACTCAGCTTCAGCTCTTAAGAGGTCCTGCCATGAAACACTTAAATGGTGTCACTAAAAGCTGAATGAATGCTCGTTTGTTTTCAGCTGTAACAGGAAAAAAGTTGTGCTGTTTTAAAATGCCGGTTTTCTGGGCTGTCTGGCCAGGGCAAACTCTGACTCTTTCAAGCAGGTGGTCCTGACTACAGAGCTTTTGAGTGTTGCTGAATACTGTTGGAGCTTGCTTGCTGGCAGGGACCCTGAAACACCATAGAGTTGTGGCAATAAAAATGGCTACAGCAGGTATCTCCGCCATGAGGCTGGAAAGCTAAGGATGGGCTGGATCCAGCCGCCAAAGCCACAGCTTTAGTCCTACCGTTAATCCTTGGTAAATTAAAGACCCATGTGGTCAAAAACGAGACATATACAGTAAAAGAAAGATTCAAAGTTGAAGAAAATCTCTAAATGATTTACAGTGTGTTAAAAATATATGCAGGCTAAAAGTTAGTTTTTAAAGTTAAAAAAAAGGAAGAAAGAGAGTAGTTGGGTGTGGTAGTACACACCTTTAATCCCAACCTTTGGGAGGCAGAGGAAGATTGACCTTTGTGACTTCAAGGTGTGGTAGCTCACACATTTAATCCCAATGCCTGGAAGGCAGAGACAGATCTCTGTGAGTTCAAGGACAGCCTGGTCTACAGAGTTATTCCAGGACAAAGATACACAGAGAACCTGTCTCAAAAAGTCAAAAAGTAAAAATAAACTAAATAGAGGTTAAAATAAAGCTGCACAAAAAATGGAAAATTCACAGAGAGTCTGGATTATGTACATTGTGTTTTCTTTAAAATTTTTGACTGTGAAGGAGCTAAGTACAGAGAGACATTTCATTATATGGGCTGCCAAGCTAGACCAGAATGGATATCATAAGGGTATGACTTCAGAATTTGGATCTAAGAACATGATGCTTTGGAAAAGAGTTTCTTCTTTTGTTTTTACAGAGGATGAGATCCTGTGGATTGCTTCCATCCCAATATGGTATGATGGACCATGCCCTCCGGAAGGGTTGCTGTGAACACCCTCAAAAAAAAATCACTTCACTTAACTGCCAACTGACATGAATCTAGCACACAGGTTACACCATAAAAGACCTGATTAACAACACCCCCATACAGCAGGAAGCAGTTTCAAGAGAAAAAACTGCACCCATGTTCCCAAATATTGTTTATAAATGTTCTTTTACATTTAAAGGGGGATATGATAGAGAAATGAATAATTTGCATTGATATGGATTTGACTTTATTGATATAAATTTAAGGTCAATCTTGTTATATGTATATGTATTTCTGACCTTGACTAAGGTATTGTGATTGTGTAGTTCATGTAAAAATGTAATGTATATAGGTTGTTAATGGATAATCATTAATAATAGTCAAGTTTGTAGTCATGTTAGTTAGATTTTCTAGATGT
>NW_026068048.1:2740105-2763088 GCF_014885135.2 Alexandromys fortis
ATGATGGAGGAAGGTCATTGGTTAAATAAAGAAACTGCCTTGGCCCTGATAGGACAGAAAATTAGGTAGGCGGAGTAAACAGAACAGAATGCTGGGAGTAAGAGGAAGTGAGCTCAGACTCGATAGCTCTCCTCTCTGGGCAGACGCGATGAAGCTCCAACCCAGGATGGACATAGGCTAGAATCTTCCCGGTAAGTGCACCTTGGGTTGCTACACACATTAATAGAAATGGGTAATCAAGATGTAAGAATTAGCCAGTAAGAAGCTAGAGCAAATGGGCCAGGCAGTGTTTAAATGAATACAATTTGTGTGTTGTTATTTCAGGGCATAAGCTAGCCAGGTGGCCAGGAGTCGGGCTGTGGGAAGAAGCCCACAGCTCCCTCAACAGGGACATAGGGCCATAGGGCCATAAGGCCATAGGGCCTATGCCCAGCACTATATAACACCTCAGGGAATATCCTGGCACAGTCTCCCAGAGAAGAGAGGAGCCTTCGAAAACAGGACTCACCTCTTGGTGCTGCCGGATGTCTCTGAGGCTCAGGAGTCCCCTTGCAGGGCTATTAGATGATGCCCAGGATGGGAAGTGAGCTGGAAGGCAGAGAAGGGTGGGGCAGTCATTAGCAGGAGGTCCTAGCAGCCTGGATGAGCAGCTGATGGAGCATCCTATTATGGTCGGCAGAAGGTGAGGGTGTTCAGAGGAGGGATGGGAGTATGACTGGCTTGGTTGAAGACCTTAAAGAGGCAGGGTTCATGAGGCACAACATTGTGCCATTCTGACTCATTCACTGCCTGTTCAAACCCACCCACGTGGAGCGGGATCTGTCTCAGTACCAGATGAACCTGAGCTTTATAGATTCGCTCCTAGGTAAAAATTAATTAATTAATTTTTAAAAAAGGCATTCTGATGACTTCAGTAACCAAAACAGGTGCATGCTATCATTCATAGGTTGACAGTAAAAGAATCACTTAGTGGCCTAAGCCTGGGCCTGGTGCTGCAACCTGTAATTCCAGTTGTTCTGGAAATTGATGTAGGAGGATCACAAGTTCAAGACCAACCTGGGCTGCTGAGTGAGTTCAAGTTCAGCCTCGGGAACTTAATGACACTGTCTCTAAATAAAAACTGATGACAGAACTGGAGATATGGCTCTGTGGTTCACCACCTGCCTAGAATCCCCCAGTGAGGGACTAGGAATTCACTTCAGTGGTTGAGTACTTCCCTAGCTTAGACAAGACCCATTTTCCATCCACAAACCCATAATTTATTTTTAATTTCTGTTTCACCTATATACACACCTGGCAGTTCTGGTCTAAATTCTATGCAGCAACATTTTCAAGGAGGGTTCACAATATTCCCTAAGCATCTCACTTGGTGGTTATTCAAGGTTCCTTTGGCTGTGTGACCCCATGTCTGCTATCTCTGCTAAAAGGCTGGTCTCATGAGTGCCAAGGTCTGCCTTGACCAGGGCATGGTGCCCCATAGGTGCTCTGGCCTCAGGAGAATTGCTTGCTCTCAGGTGGAAGGCTCTAGTGTTCTGGAGTCCAGGCCTCTAGGCCTCCCGGCCACCTGCTCTTCACGCCTCAGCGGGGCTGTTGACAGCCACATCTCGTGGTCAATGGATCATGAAGTAGCTTCATATCAGCAGCTGGGCTTGGGGACAGGACAAGCAGGTACCTGGTGGTTGCCAGGCAGCCTGATCCTGACCTCCTCAGCCTCAGGGCTGCCTTCTGCTCCTTAGAGAAGACCTTGCCCCAGGAGATCTTTGGAGACTCCTGGCTTGACTGACAGCCTCATGAGACTGGTTCTGGGTTATAATTCTTGCACCCCAACAATGACCTCTGCCAGATGTGGGTTTCTGCTTTATTGTTGTTGGTTTGTATTTTGAGATGAGATCTCAAGCAGCCCAGGCTTGTCTCAGACTTGCTGTGTAGTGGAGGATGACCTTGAACTTCTGACCCTACGCCCTCTACCTCCTCTATGCTAAGATAGGATGGAGACACTCCCCCACTTATGCAGAGTTGGGCATAGAACCCAGTAATTCATGCATAGGAGCAAGCACTCTACCTACTGAGCCAAATTTCCACACACCCCCAATTGCAAATTTAAATTCACCAAATGCTTGTCATGCATGTGAATGAATGGATTAGCTAGAGTATTGCTGGAATTCACTGTGAGTGTAAGAGCCTCTAAAACTTTATTTCATTCTTCTATACAGTGGTGGTTTTTTATTTACATGCAAAAAAAAAGTAAAAAAAAATGAGGACACCCAGAGAAATAGCCTTCAAAAACATCAAGCATTCTTAATTGCTGAGATACCTCTCCAATTCTCCCCTCAAATATTTATTTTACACGTGTGTGTGTGTGTGTGTGTGTGTGCATAGTGTGCACATAAAGCTCAGAAGACACCTTTTGGTGGAGTTGATGTTCTTCCACCATGTGGTCCTAGGGATCAAACTCAGGTTATCAGGTTCAGGGGCAGGTGCCCGTGACCACCCAGCCATCTACTCAGCCCTCCATTTAAATGGCATTTAAAGACCCTCTGACCCCCCCCCCAAAGAAGTTAATGGTACTCACAAGTAGTCAGTTTGGGACTAGAGAAAACAAGTGTCATGCTCTGGCACTTGGAAGGATGAGAAGGGAGAAAGGAAAGGAACAGAACCCTTTGGGGGACCCTCAGGTGTGACCTAAGTTGCACATTGCTTCCCTCTGTGGTCACTGAGCACACTTTGGGGGACCCTCCGGTGTGACCTAAGTTGCACATTGCTTCTCTCTGTGGTCACTGAGCACATTTTGGGGGACCCTCCGGTGTGCCCTGAGTTGCACATTGCTCCCCTCTGTGGTCGCTGAGCACACTTTGGGGGACCCTCCGGTGTGCCCTGTTTGCACATTGCTTCCCTCTGTGGTCGCTGAGCACAGCTTGCTCTGTCTCTGGTTGAGCAGGTAAGCAGGTGGATGCAATGCTGGACCTGGAATCAGTGGAGCCAGCAGTGAACTGGGGAGGTCTGCGCTGTTTCTCTGGGTGAACTTGGGCTGTGGAAGAGCCTGACCGGCCCCCTGTTGAGGATGAATCCATTTCCTCTCATTTCTTCGTTGCTGTTTTTGAGGTAGCATCTATGTAGCCCAGCTGGCTCCTGTCTTCGTGTCTCTGCCCTCCCAGCTCTGGTTTACAGGACTGTAGCTCAGCACCTAATTCTTTCCCTTTTATCCGCTCTTCAAGAAATGTAAAAGATGGGATTTAAGGTTGAGGTTTTGGGAGATTTGCCTTCTACACTTGGCTTTAGTTTGTTGTTATTATTTTTCAAGACAGGATTTATCTGTGTCAACAGTCTTGCCTGTCCTGGAATTTGCTCTGTAGCACAGGCTGGCCTCAAACTCCCAGGCATCCGCCTGCCTCTGCCTCCCAAGGGTTGGGATTAAAGCTGTGCACCAGCATGGCCAGCTGCCCATGACTTCAAATTGTTACTCCATCGAATATGAGACTGAACTTTCCTTCCTTGGGCCACACGTATAGTAGAGGGCGACAGACATCTCTGTCATGGAGAAACTGAAGTGGTAGTAACGTTTATTGGTTGTTGTTAGAGTCTGAGAGAGGCCCCCAAAGAAGACTAACATCCACGTTTGCAATATCAAGAGCGCTTTATTGATTCCAACATTGGGCTGGCAATTGGTGACCCCCAAAGAAGATCATAAGCTCCTTTTAAGTGGAGTTAGGGGAATTCCAGAGAGGAGGGATTAATCTTGGGCTGATTGGTGGAGGAAAGATTAGTATGGGGGCTGATTGGTGGAAGGTACTAGTGGTTAAGGACCTCCCAATGACGGGGTAGGGAAAGCTATCTTTAGCCTGCAAAAGTCTGGGGCATGTCTGCTGAGCTAACAGAGGGGCTTTGGGGGTGTTTGCTGACGGTCACCCATAAGTTGCAGTTTTTATGAGACCTGCTTGCTCAGCTCTGTCCCATTTTAGTGAAGTGAAACTAAGATCTGGTCTGTGCCAGGGCTCTGCTCTGCTGCCCCTCCTACCACCCTTTTCATCCCCCCCTCCCCTCGAGTAGTGGGTCCTCTCAAATCTTGGAGATGTTTTCTCTGGATCTGCAGGCTGTAAGGCTGTCTCAGAACCATCGGCGGAGCCATAGAGATCTGTGATGATCACCAGGTCCCCTGACCAGAAGAACCTGTGAGGCACAAGAGTCGGTGTCTTCTCACAGACTGCACACAGCTGAGGCCAGAGTTGTTTCCGCACCTGGGACAGAACTTGTAGGGAGGAAAGACATCATTGGTCATCAAAGTCAGCCAGTCATTCTGCCCTAAGATTAGGCAGAGTGGGTGGAGACCTGACATCCGGGACCTCAAATGGGGTCAGGTCTAGGGTATAAGAAGAAGCGCAAACCCTGTAGAGAGCAAAGGGGAGGAGAGACATCCGGTCACTGCCGGTCTCAGGGGTTAATTTGGTTAAGGCCTCCTTTAGGGTCCGGTTAATCCGTTTTACCTGGCCTGAACGTTGGGGATGATGAGCACAATGAAGTTTCAATTGGTCCCCAGAACCTTTCCTAGTGTTTGTGTTACCTGAGAGATGAATGCGAGTCCGTTATCTGAGCCCTAGAGCACAGGGAGGCCCCGCCTCGGGGTAATCTCTTACAGTAGCTTCTTGAGCATCAAGGCAGTGTCCTGTGCTCAGCTGAGAAAAATCTCAGTTCATCCTGAACAGGTATTTATAAAAATTAGCAAATATTTATAGTCATACAAGCCTGGCTTTACCTCTGTGAAGTCAGCCTCCCGATTGGCACCAAGTTTTTCTGACTCCACTCTTTGCATTGACGAGACAGTTTGTGGGACATTGGCCTACAGCTTCTGCTGTTTCGGCCTTAAGGTCAAAGACCTTAAGATGTGCTCTTCTCAAGAGGTCCTGCAGTTTTCCTTCTTCCCAAGTGAGTGCTTTGGTGTATTTATCAAACTAGTTGAGTGGCAAAGTCTGATAGGAGCATGATCCATTTACCCAGGGTCCCGAGCCATCCTTCCTCTTTGTAAGTTGTTGTGCATAATTGGATTTTTTTTTTGAGTTCTTGGTCAGTGTAGGCTGGAAATTCTGGCAATGTGGGTGTCACCATCTTTGGTGTGGCCAGAAGGATGGCTGCTGTCTGGAGGGCAGCCTCCTTCACTGCCTCATCCACCCAACTGTTTACCTTTGAGATTGAATCTTTTTTTCCCCTGGTGCCCAGGGCAGTGGATGACAGCTATGTCTTGGGGTAGCCATATGGCCTGTAAGAGGTCTAAAATCTCCTGTTTGTTTTTAATAGTCTTCTGTAGTCAACAATCCCCTCTCCCTGTAGACGGCACCATGGACATGTAGCATGGCAAACATACTTGCTGTTGGTACAGACATTAAGTCTTTTTCCCTTTCCCAACTGCAGGGCCTTTCTTAGAGCTATCAGCTTGGCCCTCTGGGCTGATGTCCCAGGAGGCGGGGCCCTGTCCATATGACCTCTTCCTCAGTTGTAACTGCTGCCCTGCATATCTGATACCATGTAGATATGTTACTGCCATGTAGATAAGTTACTGCCATCTGTATACCATGTTCCCTCAGCCCTTGACAAAGGAATGCCCTTGAGGTCTGGTCTGATCCCACGGAAATGGCTCAGGATGTCCAGACAATCATGGAGAGGCTGATCCAGGTTCGGGTCTGGGAGCAGGATGGCAGGGTTCAAAGGCACCGCTGTGGGTGTATTTGATCCTGGGTGGGTTAAGAGCAAAGCCTGATCATGAGTCAGCCCAGAGTTAGGAAGCCATCTATCAGGAGGATGTTTAAGGACCCCCTTCATAGCATGGGGGTGTCCACTTTAAGAGTTAGTTTGTCTGGGTCTTTAACTAAAAAGCTGTTGCTGCGATTATGCAGAGGCAAGGAGGCTAACCAGAGGCCACTGGATCCAGCTTTCAGACAAGAAGGCTGCTAGCCATTTTTATGGCTTGCATCAATACCCCTTTGACCGTTCCCTTCTTTTCATCCATGAACACATAGAATGGTTTGGTGACATCTGGTAGATCTAGTAGTGCCAGAGCAGGTGTATTCGGTAGAGCTGCCTTAATTTCACCAAAGGCCTTTTCCATCTGTGGGGTCCAAACAAGGGGAGTCTTTCCCCTCCTCATGGCCTCATACAGGGGCCGAGCTAATTCAACAAACCTACAGAGCCCAGGAATTCTCTGACCTCTCAGTGGTTACTGGGTCTGGAGACCCTCAGGATGGTCTCTTTTCTTGACGTGGTGAGCATGTATAGTGCTCTCCCTTTGATCAGTTGCTGATACTCCAGTCTGATCAAAATGGATGTAGGCTCCCATCTTAGTTAATAAGACTTTTCCAAACAGTAGGTATGGTGTTGGGGACCAGCCACAACAAAAATCCCTCTCACCAGGGTAAAGGCGTGGGGATTAGAAGTAAAGTAAAGAATATGAAGAGGCGAATGAAAATAATCAAACAGAGAAGCATATAGGATAGTATCGGGAGGGAATTCCAGTGAGTACTGAAAATTCACCCGTGTTTAATTTCCAACTGCTTAAAATACCCCTGACCCAAAAGTTAGGAGTAAGACAAAAGACTGCATTAACATGATACAAGGAAATGAACATACCAACAGAAAGTCTGTTACTAGAACAAAACAAGTCACCAAGTCAAGATCCCGCCCTAGAGCAAATTCTGTAGGCAAACCACTCCCTGGGTGGAATCCCAAATCATTTTCATAAAGGGAACTGGAACTTAGTTGGATCCTTAGACTTTTGTTTGAGGTGGGAACAGATCTACCTCTCTATTCCTGGAGCACAAGGTCTGGCAGTTAGCCATACCTGTAGACAATCACCTTGAGAGAGCAGAACTCTCTGGTCAGCATCTAGGTGGGGCCTTCGTCTGAGGCAGGCGCACAGTAGCCTTGAAGGAACTAGAGGTAAGCCCAACTCTCTGACTTTTGGTCAACGTGGAAATAGGCTCATAATTTCGGGCCTCCACAGTATGGGCACTCAGGGATGACCATAAAAGAGTGGGTTACTCAGTCCCATTTTATGTCCACTATCTTTGAGTTGTCCATGAGTACTGGTTCATCCCTGGAGCCCCTGGCACCCAGTACCATTTTGGTGGCATTTTGCCTAGGGTTTGCTTTAGAATGAAGTGATGTATTCCTGTTTCCAGCAGAAAATCTATGGGTTTCCCCTCCAACTTTAGGGTTACTCAAGGCTCAGGGAGGGGCTCCCCTTTAATCATTTGGTTTTTTTTTTTTTTTTCAGTTTTAATACCTTTGTTTTTTAACCCTGTCATTTAGGGCATTTATTTTTTCAGTGACCCGACTTTTTACAGTAGGCACATTGGTCTTTTTGCAGACTAGGTCTATTACACAGTCTCTGCTTTAGGCCTTTCCCTTTACCTGGTGGGTCTCCAAAGGCCAATGCCTGTGTTTTAATCTCTGGGCTGCCCGATGCAGCTACAAGGACTTTGGTGAGCCCCTGTACCTGTCTGTCTTCTGGGATCTCCCTATTATTGATACTAGCTCCGCAACCGCAGTGAGTTCAGCCAACCTCTTATCCTTAAAACCTTCTCTGTAACTTACGGCAGATATCTGGTGCTGACAAAAGCCAGGCTGGCTGCAGACCAATTCTCTGGTGCTTCCAGATCCAAGGGTGTATAGGTCTTATGAGCTTCATTCAACCCTCTAGGAATGCTCCTGGTGTTTCTTCAGGCCCCTGGAATACCTGACTAACTTTGGACAAATTTGTGGGCCACCTCGCAGCAGCCCAGAAAGCCCCCAATTAGACTTTCAGCCTCTCCATACCTTTCTCTGTGTTGAAATCCCAACTGGGCCACGTCGCAGGAAATCCAGCATTTATGAGGTCTACATTGGCGGCTGCTCTTCCATCTGGGCCTGGAACCAATTTCCAAGCCTCTGTTCTAATCCAGTCCCTCTCCTCAGCAGTAAAGAGGACCTGGAGCCGTTGGAATCAATCAGCCCATGTGGTCTGGTGAGTGAAAAGGACAGACTCCTACAGGTCAACTAGCCTTGCAGGCTTCTCAGAAAACTTAGGATTTTGTAATTTTTAATTATAAAGGTTGCTAATGGCAAAGGACCAATGGCCTAGCAGCTGCCTGCCCTCAGCATCAGGTTGGCCCAAAGTGCAAGATGGAAGGACCATGGAGTTAGCTCCGGCGGGCAGCTCCTCCCTCTGAGAATGTGTGCATAGGTGGGGGGCTCCTCCACTCCTCCCCTTCTGCCCTCCAGGGCCTCTCATCCTGGGAGTGGGGTGGTGGCATAAAAAAGAACTCCTCCTCCAAATCGCCTGGAGAAGGCAGGGGTACAGGGGTACAGATCTATCCCCCTCTCTCCTTTAAAGAGTATGACCACATTCCCAACACAAACATTTTGTGGTGAATTAGCTTTGTTTTCTTTTTTTAATGAAGAAAACCAACTAGAATTAACAAACATGCTCAAATCTCATCCATGCTGTCAGGAGCCATTTCCCCCAAAAAGTATTGCAGGGACCATTGTCCTGGGGATGTTTGCAGAGAGCCCCACACCCCAACTGTATTGAGAACTGTTTGTTGGCGGAGCCCACCCCACACCCAACTATCTTGAGAGCTATCTGTTGGCGGAACCTGCCCCACATTCCAACTATCTGGAGAACTGTTTGTGGTTGGAATCACAAAAGGAACGATTCTGCTTGCATAGAGAACACTAGGTGTGTCCACTCGTGACCAAGTGTCACTCGTGACCATTGACCATTGCTGCCCCGACAAGATCCCATGCCCCTACCCCCTGCCCCCATCCCAAGCCAAATTCCTCATCCAAGGGCTATATAAGCTGCTGCTTATGCTAATAAACGGAGGCTTTGACAAGAGAATTTTGCTTGGCCTTGTTTCCTCTCTCCCGCCCATGTCTTTTCAGATAGTGCCTCTTCAGGACCCTGGAATAACTGACCAGCCAGGCTGGTTACAACCCTAGACTAACTGACCCACTGGGCGGTTACACCCTGCTTTGGCCTTTTACAACTTACTCTACTCCTTAGTTCCTATTGCTGCCCATTCTGGCTCAGCCAGACATTTTTACTTTAGACAATGTTTTTTTCCTCTTTTCTTTATTATTTTAGCTTACCGTCTTTTTTTTTTAAAGACAACATGAGAACTTTTATCAAAGTCCCTTTTGTGGTTTTCCTTAGTAATCTAGAATATTGTATGGGTATAGTACTTTAAACAAGAACAGAAACATACATATACTGTAACAGAAATATCGCTACATAAAAACCTGTACCAACAAGAAACATCTGAGACTAGCAGTTTTTTTCTCTTACCCAAAACAATGATAATTTGTAACCAACCGCTATAATGATGACAAATATTTATAACCCATTGGATCAGAATGAACAAAAACTACACTTTTTGTGGAAAGGAAAGCATAGTTTAGTTAGGCTGTGTCAGGACAGGACAGGATAAGGGGAAGTAACTGGCAGCGAGGATCTTGGTCCACAGTGGAGAATTTGGCTCAGGAAGGAAGGGAGGGGGAAGCGCAGCAGCTACTCCCAGGGGCAGCTTGCAGGCACAAAGTACCTGCCTGGCAGTCAGTATCCTACAAAAAAAAAAAAAAAAGGAGGGGAAGAGGCTCAGGGTAATCTCATGATCAAATGGGGGTACCATTGCCATGAAGTGTTGGTATTGAACTTAGGGCTTCATGAGTTCCAGGCAAATATCCTAGAGCTTCACCCCAACCCTTCACTGTGGGATTCTAGTAAGAGATCTACCACTGAGCCACACCCCAGCCCCTCACTGGGGGATTCTAGGCAGGTGTTTTACCACTGACCACGGCCTCTTCCCCTCCCTCCAAGTTCCAAAAAACCATTCCCACCACAGGCTTTCAGTATAATTGCACCAGTCACCAGTGGGGAAGAGTTCATGTGACATCTGCGCTGTTTTTATTATGAAATACTTAGTGGATTATACATAGGTCCATGTCGTCCTGCCTGGTCAGTGCCCAGGACCCCAGAGGGAAGGCACCATCTCCACGGAAGGCCTGACTTACTGGTAGACATATTTGTAGAGGAAAAGCCAGCTGAGGACAGTGCCTCTAGCTTCCTTAGTTCTATGTTTTCTAAGGATTTCTCTCCAGGGCCAGAAACTGGGTAATAAGATTAGTGAGTGCGGGTGGAGTATCCAGGGGACAGAGAAGAAGAAATGTTGGTGACAATTCCAGCTGATCACAGCAGGAACACATCTAGTTGAAGTGAAGCTCGAGATGAAGTGGATGGTGGCAGATGGCTGAGCTTGGAGAAGCCGGCATTGTACAAGTGGGTGATCATCATCAGTGCAGAGAAGGCTGGCTGGCTCTGGCCAGACCCAAGATTTTAAATGATTGTGCAGGCCTGCACACCCATGTGTGTGCCCAGGGAGCTGCCTTGGAAGTTATAGGTGACTTAGCAGCTGAGCCACAGCAGATAATGAAGTTATAGGTCTTCCTTGAGCTCCAGAACCTTCTACTGCAGCTACTCCCAACATCAGTGCTTGAGGGTCACATATTCTACATCTTCCTTTGCCTCAGGCCGCTTCCCAGCCCCAAACTGAACCAACTCTGAGTAGTGGATGCTGTCATCCTCAGGGCAGCTTGGAGTTACATTCTCATAGTCACCCTGCAGAACAGATGAAGGTAAGCCAGGTCTCACATGACCAACCTCTGTGCATTCTCTTCCAATGCCTTCTCTCATTGGTTCCCCACCACAGGGGGCCCAAATGTACAGATGAGGTCATCTTGTCTATAAATGGCTATGCTCTGCCCCTTAGGCACCTGTCTTGGCTCCCAGCCCAGCTCTCTGCCTGAACTGCTGTGGTCTGAATGCCTGTCCCTTGAGTTTCCTGTGTCAGATACGCACAGATTGTGGGATCTGTAGAAGGCGATTAGATTGATGGATTAATAGATAATCAATGTAGAGACTTTATTTTTTTAGAAAGTTGGGTTCCCTCTGACATATGCCCCCTGGCATGAATGTTTTGTGTCACCTCAGGACTCTGCCATGAACAGATATAGCTCTTTGATCTTAGATTTCCAGAACCAACCATAAGCCAAAATAAACCTCATTCCTTTATAAACCACCAGGGGTATTCAAGTGTAGCAAGGGAAAATGGACTGAAGACAGCCACCCTTCCCAACTTCACTATCTGTCAAGCGTGTCCCCCCAAGGAGCTCTTCGAGGCCCCAGATCCCCCAGCTTTCCATAGCTCTGCCTCCTTACCACGTGACGTTTCTGTATCACCGAGTAAGTGACCGTGTCATTGTTGTTTGGAGGAGAACCCTGTGTGTCTGAGGTCCCTGCATCACTGAGAGAGAAAGAAGAGGGCTACACGTGAGCTCTCCCTAGCAGCAGCACCTGGACTTCAACCCTTGGGGGGAAACGCCTTGTCTCTTGTGCGCACAGCACCACGGCAGCCGCCAATGAAAACAGGCGTGTGAATGCATCAAGCAGCCAGGCTCGGGGCATCCGCTGCTGATCTAAGGAAACAGGTCCCGTTGTCATGGAGCAAGAATGATGCAATGAGTGTCTGGTGGTGACTGGCACGGGCTTAGCACAAGAGGGCGGGCAGGGAAGCAAGGTTTTCCCCCCCACGCTCCCCCTGAATCGCAGGTACCAAACTCCAGTATCCTCCGTACCCAGCTCTAGGCGCGCCAGTCTCTGGAAAGAGCAAGATGGCATAGCTAACGCTGTCATCCATCATCGGGTTGTGGCAACCCTGGGACTGGGGGCCTTCTGAGAGAGGGGTCCTTCTAGCCTGGAAGACACAGGTTGCAGCTGTCACCCTCCCTCCCGATCATTTCTTTCTCCTGGCCTTTGACCCCTCAACAACTCCCTGGAGGTTTTTGGTTTGTTTGTTTCCAACAGGATCTTACAAAGTGTAACCCAAGCTGACTTCAAATTCGCCCTTCCCCTGCCTTATCTTCTCCATCACTGAGATCTCGGATGCCCACGTACCCTCAGCCTTTCCTCACCTCTTGTTTTCAAAGGCTACTCTGGGTTCACCTTCCTCCCGTCTTAACTTCTGTTTTTTGAGACAGGTTTTTCTCTGTGTAGCCCTGTCGGTCCTGGAACTCGCTCTGTAGACCAGGCTGGCTTTGGACTCACAGAGATCCACCTGCCTCTGTCTCCCGAGTACTGGGATTAAGGGCATGCCCCCACCACCACCACCACCACCATCCGGTTCCATCTTCCCATCTTACCTTTTTATTCCTTACAAAAAAGCTCTGGCCACTGGAATTTTCCTGAAGCCCCTGCTGGTTCTGATTATGTTTCCATCTAAGGATCAAGGATGTGTGAGGGTAGGTGGGGATGACCCAGCAGGCTAAGGGCTGGGGGCGGGGGGAGGCAGAGGGAGGAGGGACAGCGGACAGCTCACTTTTTCTGAAGTTTCATCCCCCAGATAGTCAGGATACAGACAGCGAGGCAGAACCCTAGTCCCAAGGCAACCCGCTTGCCGATGGTCTCTGGGCTATCTGGTGAAGAAAGAGACAATGGCTCACCCCACCTTGTAAAAGACGGTGATGCGCAGAGCATCCTCCCGTCCCCCTTCACAAAGCCTACTCCTTGTCTGCAGTTCTATGGTAGAGTGTTGTGGAGAGAAGGGCCAATTCTTTGTCCTAGTAAGAGCTATTTCCCAGACACGTCACAAACAGAGTCTGTGACCCTTGCCCTAGAGCAGTTTGATCAGACAGTCAGAACTTCAAGGGCACCCAAGCAGACCCAGCTCCCCAGGAGTCCTTGCAGGCTTGCCCAGAGCAAGAGGCTCAGCAGTTCTCTGCCTGAAGAGAGTGCTAGAGAGATGGGATGGGCTACAGTCATTTAAAAGAGGCAGGGCACAAACAGAGCATGGTGACTCATCTCTGCAATCCCAACACCCAGGAGGCTGAGGCAGGGGGATTGCCTGGAGTTCAAGACCAACCTGGGGTGCATAGCAAGACCCCAATATCAAACAAACAGAAAGAGTATGGGCAGGTTTCCTAGAGGACAGAGACGGGGTTGTTTTGTTTTTGAGGCAGTTTTTTCTACATAGCCCAGGCTAGCCCTGTAGTTCCGGTGATATCCCTACTTCAGTCTCTCAAGCGTCTGGGTTCAGTGTCCTCTTTGTTCTTGAAATCGTTTTTAAAAACCATGCACTTGTATTATCTTGTTTAAAACACTAAAATATCACAAGATAAACGAGGATCTTAGTCATCAAGGAGGAGATACACACATAGAGGGAAGAAGCTAAGGAAGGCAACAGAGAGACAAGGAGCGCCCAGAGCTTCTGCTGAGGCAGGCCTCTTGAGGGAAGAAGGAAGCCAGGCTCGTGGAGCAGGACAGGGTGACCTTCCAGCCAGGAGCTACTGGTTGGTTGCAGGGTGTGCCTGGGCTGAGCTGGACACGGGAGGGGTGGGGGAAGAGGGCTGTAGCCGCCAGGACAGAGGAGGGAACTAAGAGAGGATGGGAACTTACAGTAGACAGTGAGGGTACTGGGCGGTGACACGTCCTTGCCCAGCATGTTGCTACCTTGGCAGCGGTAAGAGCCCGTGTGTTGGACCTTCAGCGGTTCCAGCCTCAGCTTCTGGCCCGAGACGTGAAGGTCTCGGTTACTGGGGTCAAACCAGACGTACTGCGAGACGGGTGGGTCGGCATCACTCTCGCAGGACAGAGTGGCCTGTTTCCCTTCCATTATGCTGTCCCCGGGGCTAATAGACACGCGCAGCCTCCGAGGGGCATCTGTGAAGGGGAAACCGAGTCAGGCCAGGACTGCCGGTCACCTCATCTTCATCGCACGTGGCCCCCAGTTCCAGCCACTCACACAGCACGCGGAGGTACCAGGACTGCGACGGGGTCTCTCCGATGGAGTTGTTGACTAAGCAGTTGTAATTTCCAGAATCCTCTGGGGAGATGGGGCTGAAGCTCAGTTCTTTCCCTTCCTGCACAAGATTCCCGTTCTTCTTCCAGAAGAAGCGGACCTCTGCTGGGTGGCTCCTGGAGAATTCACATCGGAGGAGGACGTGCTCCCCAGCACGGATCTCTGATGACTGCGGCTTCACTTTCTGGACCATCACTTCTCTGGGTGCATCTGCAGGGCCACAACCTCGGGTGAGGTTTTCATTTCCTAACCTTCTTGATGTCTCCCCAAAATGTCCTGTGCCTTTGATTAGGACTTCCTACACCTTTGTTTGGTGTTCCCGTTCCCGAGGACCAGGACTTTCTGTCCTGAGTCCTACATCAATCCTCTCTCCCGACCTGTAGTCCAGGTTCCCAACCCCTCACCCTTCCTTCCCCATATCTCGGTGTAGCCACCTCCTGGTCACCCCTTGCCCTGTCACTCACAGTGGACATTCAGGCTGACGGGGGAGGCCCACGAACACCACTCGTTACAGGCAGCACAGCTGATGGGCTCGGAGTTCCACTTGACGTTCTGAATCCTCAGCATTCCAGGTGTGATCTCATACCCAGAACCTGGAGGATTCCACCTATAGTGGGTGACTTTAGGATTGCTAGAGTTGTAGTGACAGGCCACGGTCACGCTGTCTCTTTCCCGAATTTGTGTAGAGTTTTGAATAATTGTGGTTACCGCCTTGGGGGCATCTAGGAGAGTGGAGAGGTGAGAAAGTGTGGGCCCTGTTGTTCCCCTTTGCAGTGCCAGAGAACAAACTCGTGGCCTTGTACGAGCTAGGCAAGAACTCTGCCACTGAACCACGTTGCTCCCAGGCCAGAGAACAAACTCGTGGCCTTGAAAAGCTAGGCAAGAACTCTGCCACTGAACCACGTCGCTCACCCTACCCTATTTTTATTTTTATTTTTGAGCTGGGATCTTGTGTATTTGTATAGGCCAGCCTTGAACTGTGATCAACCCTCCTTAGCCTCCTGCATAGCTGAAATGGTTGGGCATCCACCACCCTGAGCCATTTGCAAAGCTGGTTTTCATTAAAGCCTTTGCACACTGTTCCCCAAATGAAACCTCTCTTGCATCCCTCTTGCAGCTCTGAGGTACAGGGCTGGAGCCCACGCTGTTTAAAGCTGTGTGATTGTGGGCTGCAGGCCTCCATCTACCCATCTGTTGAGTGGGGGACCACCAAGCTCTTCCTAAGGAATGCCAAACAATGGCAGGATAGCTCAGCACTCCTGGCTCTCACTCACATCTTTCAGTATTTCTTCAGGGCCTCTCCTGATGTTATGTCTCCATGTCCCTGTGAGGCCCCCCTAGCATTAGCCCAGGTGGGCCTCGAACTTGCTATATAGCCAAGATGACCTTGAGTTTATGATGCTCCACCTTCAGGTCTAAGCATTCCACCTACTGAGCCATGCTCCCTGCCCCTCTCTGGGGGATTCTAGGCAGGGGCTCTACCACTCACTGAGCCACGCCCCAGCTCTCACTGGGGGATTCTAGACTAGTGTTCGGTTGCTGAGCCATGCGGCCAGTCCCTTCCCAGTATGTTGTATGAAAGTATTCTGTCACTGAACTGCATCATGGGTCCTTTCTACTTTTGAGACCGTCTTGCTAAGTGGCCTAGGCTGACCTTGAACTCACTCTGGAGCCTAGACAGTTCTCACATTTGTGGTTCTTCTGCCTTAGCTTCCTCAGGAGCTAGGATGACACCAGGCTGGTGACATTCATTCATTCATTCAACAAACATCTACTAAGTAACTACCACAAGCCAAGGCTCTGGTCTGCACATCTAGAATGCAACTATAACCTCCAGTTCCCTAGTTTTCTGTTTGTCTTCCTTTACACTCCCATAATCCTTACACCCCCATACCTCCTGCACCCCACACCTCCTGAACCCCCATGCTCCCGCACCCCCACACCTCCTGCACCCCCACACTCCCTACACCCCACACCTTCTACACCCCCACACCTCCTACACTCCACACATCCTGAACCCCCACACGTCCTGCACCCTCACAAACCCTACACTCCCATACCTCCTGTACCCCCACAACCCCTACATCCCCATACCTCCTACACTCCTACACCTCCTGCACCCCTACAACCCCTAAACTCCCATACCTCCTACACTCCCACACCTCCTGAACCCCCACACCTCCTGTACCCCCACACGTCCTGCACCCTCACAACCCCTACACTCCCATACTTCCTGTACCCCCACACCTCCTGCACCCCACACCTCTTGCACCCCATACCTTCTGCACCTCATACCTCCTGAACCCCTACAACCCCTACACCCCCATACCTCCTACACTCCCACACCTCCTGTACCCCATACCTCCTGCACCCCCATACCTCATGTACCCCCACACATCCTATACCCCCACACCTTCTGCACCCCCACAGCCCCTACACAATGTTTTCCTTCCTTCTCTATTTCCTTCTTTCCTCCAGGAACCAGAAGTCAGTTGGCTGCTCACACTGGACATCCAGTTCAGCTTCCTCTTTTTTCTGTCCACGACCCAGGCGGTTCTCTGCCAAGCAAGAGTAAGTCCCAGCATGCCTCAGGGAGACTTTAGGGATCAAGAGCTTCTCCTGTGTCTCTCCAGGCACTTCTTTTCCATTGTGGTACCAGGTATAGTTTGTCGCTCTTGGGCTGGCCGGTGAGTCACAAACCAGCTCAATTGACTGCTCCTCTTTAGCAGGTGGGTGGTAGATGTGAACCCTGGAAGGTTCTGGAGGAACTGGAAGAAGTCACAGAGGCAAACGGGCAGGTGAGCAGAGCCTGCAAACCCAGGCAGGCAGGCAGGTACCAGTGCCTCCATTATCATCCCTCGAGGATCGATTATCCCCACCTCCCCTGCCAGCTTCAAGGGAACTCACACAGCACCGTGAGAGCCACTTCTTCTGACCGTCCTGTGCCCAAGTTGTTTAAAGCCTGGCAGCGGTATTTCCCACTCATGTTCTTGGTCACTTCACTCAGAGTTAGTGTGGGTGTCTGTTCCGGCAGGCGGTGCCCATCCTTGACCCAGGACACCGGGCTGTGTTCTGGGTTGCTGCTGGTGACTTGGCAGGTCATGGTCACAGAGTCACCCTCCATGACCTCTGTAGCACTGACCTTGATCGTGAGCTGCGGCAAGTCTGTGGGAACAGAGGAGCAGTGGGGGAAAGGACAGGGAATTCTCGGCGGCTCTTTTCATTCGGGTGGCAGCAGCTTGCACATCTGTGGTTCCTTTGTCCACCCGTCTCCCTGCTCCCCTTTCTCCTCTACCACCTTGCCTCCGCCACCACCCCTAGCGCTGTCAGAGAGTGACCCCAAAGCTGGCTGCTGGGCTCTAGGAGACCCAGTGTCCTACTTCCTCTCTTACCTCAAAAGGGGGCTTGGTCCTCGGACACTGCCGTGAGCACACTACGCTTGCACCTCAGCCCCTTTCCGCTTGTTCTTCCCCCTCCTTAGAATCTTCTTTGCCTGCCTTAGTCCCTCTGCCTCGTCAGCCAGGGTCTTCACCTTCTTCACAGAAGTCTCCATCCATCACCCCGCTTTCTTTTTAACTTTTGGAGGTATTTGTGCATTCCCACGTGGATATGGAGGTCAGAGGATACCTTGGGTGTTGTGCTTCGGGAGCTGCCCATCTTGACTTTACAGTTTTTGAGACGGGGTCTTCTACTGACCTGGAGCTCATCGGTTAGACTAGACTGGTTGGCTAGCGCATCCTGAGGATCCATCCGGACCTGCCTTCCCAGTACCGAGACCACAAGCTCGGGCCACTTTTACATTTTGTTGTTCTTCCTACCCCTCCTCTTCCTCCTCCTCTTCTTCTCCTTCTTCTTCCAGACAGGGTTTCTCTGTGTAGCCCTGGCTGTCCTGAAACCCACTCTGTAGACCAGGTTTGCCTTGAACTCAGAGACTCGCCTGACTCTACCTCCCCAGTGCTGGGATTAAAGGTGTGTGCCACCATGCCTAGCTTACACTCAATATTTGAATGTGAGTTCTGGGTATCAAACTCAAGTCCTCATTCTTGTCAGTCAGAACATTTTTAACAAAGATTTGTTTTCTTTGTGTATGTTCGTGCTGGAGGGGCTAGAGGCTTCAGAGCCTGTGGATCTGGAATGCCAGGTAGTTGTCAGCTGTCTGATGTGGGTGCTAGTAATTGAATTTGATCCTCTGCAAGAGCAGTAAGTGCTTTTAACCACTGAGCCATCCCTCCAGTAAAAAACAAAAACCAAAACCGTAACACAAAGGCTGGAGAGATGGCTCAGCCGGTGAGAGCTCTCACTGCTTTTCGGGAGGACTCAGATTCAATGGCCAGCACCCACATGGAGGCTTACAGCTGTTTGTAACTCCAGTCCTAGGGAGTCCAACTTCTCCTTCTGGTCTTCAGGGAAACCATGCATGCAATATGTCTGTACATATATGCAGGCAGAACACCCACACACATAAAAATGAAAGTTAAAAAATATTTTAAAAATTTATGTAGTATTAAGTTTTTGGTTTTTTGGTTTGTGTGGGTTTTTTTTTAACTATTAAGAAGGGGGTTTATTAGGTTGGCTAAAAATGCTCTGAATTATCTACCCAACCCTCATTTTCTTTTAATATATGCATCTCCTTCCGGCATTTCTGCTCTGTATTGACTAATATGTTTCTCATGTGTCTATTCCATTGCAACGCGCACTCCA
Source organism: Alexandromys fortis (assembly GCF_014885135.2). Taxonomy (NCBI): domain Eukaryota; kingdom Metazoa; phylum Chordata; class Mammalia; order Rodentia; family Cricetidae; genus Alexandromys; species Alexandromys fortis. The sequence continues at coordinate 2,758,684 of NW_026068048.1, forward strand.
CACAGGCAAAACCTGGTTCAGTGCTGTGTTCTCTTCTCCACCTAAGTTGGCATTCAAGACAAGACCTGGCGCCTAATCAGTTCAGAGTTTTCTTTTTTGTTTTTGCTTTTAGGTAGGGTATAACCATATCCTAGAGTTCACTACTTAGATCAGGCTGGCCTCAATCTCACAGAGCTCCACCTACCTCTGCCTCATGAGTGCTGGGTTTTAAAGTGTGTACCACCATGCCAGGCTCCACAGTAAATATTCATTGCATAGATGAATTGACTAAATGAATGAACGGGGCATAAAATAACGCAGTGCAAACTTCCTTGTGTGGAAAACAGAGAAACCTAACCAGATGATCCCCAAAGTGTGCTATGGTGTGAGAATTGATTGATGGACTGAGTGGTCCTGGGGGTTGACCCAGGGTCTCACACGTGCTAGGCAAGCACTGTACCCCTGGGATACATCCCCAGCCCTTAGGTTTCTGAGACAGTCTCTCACTATGTAGCCCAGGCTATCCTCAAATTCAAGAGTCCCCTGCCTTGTCCTCCTGAATACCCATTTCCAGGTATCTTCATACTATATCTTCATACTCAACTAGTTAACTTTATTTTTTAAGTCAAGGCAGAGGCTAAGACGAATCTGTGTCTTGAGACCCAGGACGAACAGAGGAGACAGTGGAGGAGCCTGTGCCAATGCTAGAAACAGGTGATTGATAGCTGAACCTTATATGGACACAGACTCCTCTTACCTTAGTGGGGCAAAACAGGATTTAGGAAGAAGGTGACAAAGTAGTGTCCTTCCACATAGAGACTCACGTTTAACATCCAGGCGCACTGTGTTCTCGGAGAGCACATCCGTATGGTTCAAGACTCGGCACGTCACGTTCCTTCCGTGGTCCGTCCATTTTGGTTGGAAGGTGAGCTTGCTCTCTGTGTAGACATTCTTAACGGAATAGCTGACAAGGGTGATTTCGGGCTCTTTCAGGGACCACTCCAAGCGAATGGGGTACTGAGGGCAGGCATAATTCAGTGTACAGGTCAGAGTGACACTTCGGGATGCCTGGATTTCTTTTGATGGCAGCTTGATAGAAGGTGAGAAGGGTGTCTCTGGAAGAAAAGAAAGAGGAGGCCTGGGAGCTGGGAGTAGGGCACAGACTAACCTTCCACCCCTGGCTTCAGGCATCCTAAAAGCTGGGGAACAGGGTGCCAGTTAGCATTTGACTGCTGACTACAGGCATCCTTTGCGAGGCCATTCTATTCCCATTCAGTTCAACTTCTCTGTGGAAGGCCTTGGGGGACACTAAGCAAGCTAGGAAATTGTATTTTATATTTACTCTGTTTTTTTACTTCCTCGTTTTCTTTACTTTCTAAATGGCCTCAGGATCACCCAGGGTGAAATTCTTTGGTTTGGTTCTGCATGCATGCTAAGCGTTGGTGTCCGTGCCTATGCTTGTTTGGCAGCCTCCTTATTGGAGTCAGCCAAGCAGACCTCCCTATGGTGGGGTGATCCTGAGACCCAGGACTCAGGCCTCCACCAGGCTAGCCCACCCCACAGACGTGATGTTAAGATACATAGCCCTGGCAGCTCTAGTAGGTCCCTGGCTGTTGTCAGCCATGTCTGAGCCCTGTGCTCTTGTCATCCAGCCTAGAAACCAAGCCTTGGACTTGGTCACTAACAGGCTAAGAGATCTGAAAATCCAAACCTCTATCTTCTTTGGAAAGAAATATTTTTTTAAAAAAAAAAATGGGACAAATGCTTGTGCTGCCATTGATCTCAGTGCGGTCAACATCTCCTATTTGAGTGAAAAAGAGAAATAAATAGGAAAGGATATGACTGTTCCCGGGTATGTATGGTGGAGGAGAGGGAGAGCAGAGTCAGAGGCAGAGAGACCTGGGAGAGTCCAGAGTGAACAGGACCCTGAGCCATGTGAGAGGGAGATGGGGAGAGAGAGGGCACAGAGGGGAACCAGGTGCAGCATCCAAGAGGGCCGAAGGCAAAAAGGTGAGTAACCAAAATGCCTGAGTTTTTAGGAAAGGGCCTGGGCAGGGGAGAGGGGGAATGACCACAGCTCAGCAGCTGGGCTGGAGAGTTCAGGGTAGTGGGTGGGGTTTGCTGGCCACACCCTGTAGATATGACTGGTAGAGATTGAGGGGGACAGACCCAGGGAGAACCTGGCGGCCATTTCCGCTTAGATCTGTTAGTAGGCACCTTGCTCGGCCATTGGTCCCAGGGTTTGAGACTTCACAGTGAGCAGGCAACTCAGTACTCTCACCTCCCTCTTTGCCTCTGCCAGAATTGGGTGTGGTGTGCATTTACTGGGCTCAGTGCCCCGCGTGCACTCACTGGGTGCAGTGTCCCCCCCCCCCGTGCACTCACTGGGTGCAGTGTCCCACATACACTCACTGGGCACAGTGTCCCCGGTGCACTTACTGGAGATGTTGAGGTAAATGTGCTCCATCCACTTGTCCTTGCCCGATATCATCCTCAACCCCAGCGGCCCTCGGTCACTCTCGCGTATCTCGAGGATTTCCAGGGTACAGTTAGAGTTTCTGTCTCCCAAGAATGTTACCCTTCTATCCTTAGAAGCGGATGACCCAATCTTTGTGTTGTTATAGAGGACAATCCCAGTGAAGTCCTTGGTCTTATTGTCAAACTCGTATTTCTGATACAAGAGGATATTGAGCTGTCTGGCACCGGAATCTGACATTTTGTATGTGCAAGGAATCCAGATGCAGGCTCCCTCCCAGGCGAAGAGGGTTTGGGGATGCTCAACCACCCATGTCTGTGATGAGTCAAACAAAGCCATGTGTCCTAAAGAACAAAGCACTGGTCAGAAATTATTATTGAGGGGTGAGGACTTTCACAGGAGGTAGGAGGGGGAGGAGGAGCTTGGCACCTCTGTGTGCACTGCCTTCCAGCAGTTCCCCTCATGCCCCAGATCCATTCCCTTTCATTGCCCACTGACCTCTCCAAAGCCAGGTGCTAGTGTGGGTCTTACCTAGAATCAGGAGGAGCCACAGGCAGTGGACATTCATGGTGTCACGTCTGGGTGGCACCTAAGGATAAAAGAGTTAGTCTGTAAACTGGGTATGTTGGTGTGTGACTATCATCCCAGCATTCAGGACGTTGAGGCAGGAGTGCTGTGGGACAATAGTCTTGTACCCTGTTACTTATATTGCATTGTTTTAATAAAGCACTGATTGGATAGTAGCCAGGCAGGAAGTAGAGGCGGGACAACGAGAACAGGAGAATTCTGGGAAGAGGAAAAAGTCTGTCTGCAGTTGTCACCCAGACCAAGAGAAAGCAAGATGAAAATGCCTCACTGATAAAGAGTACCAAGCCACATGGCTGACACAGACAAGGATTATGGGCTAATGTAGGTTATAAGAGGTAGTAAGAAGCCTGAGCTAATGGGTCACCCAGTTTATAATTAATGAAGACCTCTGTGTATTTATTTGGAAGTGAATGGCTGAGGTACTGGGTGGGACAGAAAACTCTGTCAACACAGGAGGATTGCTACAAGTTGGAGGCCAGCCTGGGCTCTATTCTGAGGCCCTGTCTGAACAGCAACAACAATAAAATTGCCTTTGAGCCACGTGGCTGCTTTTGCTTCCAGAGTTTCATCCTCTGAACTCTGATCCGTTTTTTCTGATCCTGGGTTGGGGAGCACCGTACCCGGTTATAGGATGGAGATGTTTGGGGTGCTCATAGAGTCTTTTCTGGGTATACTATACTTCTTCAAGCAGAGACCTTTCTTTTTTCTCTACCTCTCCTATATATTTATTTGTTTTTAATTTTTACTTTATATTATTAGTGTGTGTGTGTGTGTGTGTGTGTGTGTGTGTGTGTGTGTGTGTGTGATGTCTGGGGCATGTGCAAGCTACACTACACGTGTGGAGATCAGAGGACACCTTGGTGGAGGATTTTGTGGAGCTGAATCTTTCCTTCCACCTTTGAGTAGGTCCCAGGAACCTAACTCAGATGGTCAGGCTTACGTAGCAAACACATTCTCTCACTGAGCCATCTAACTGGCTTTTCTAACTACTACAACTCCTTGTCCTGTTCTCAGGCTCTGTGGTGCCAGACTGTTGTATGCCTTCAATGCCAGGCCCTGGAAACAAGGATCTCCCAGGCTAATGGTGCAAGATTTTACATAGAAGACAGAGAGATTTGAAAGACTTGGGCGGGGGAAATCACATTAAACCAAATCTGAGTTAAGTGACTTAGGCCTGGAATTCAAGATGCTCCAGAAGCTAAGGCTAAACAATTGCAAGTTCAAGGTCAGCTTAACTACAAAGCAAGTTCAAGTCCAGCTTATTAACTTAATAAAACCTTGTCTCTAAACAAAGAGTAAAAAGAGGGCTGAGGGTTTATCACTGTGATAGAGGAATCTTCCAGTAGGGAAGTAGGTATGTGG
>NW_026068048.1:2763892-2776650 GCF_014885135.2 Alexandromys fortis
ACCTGCCTAGAATTTCCCAGTGGCTCACTGGTGGATCACTAGTCTAGATGTGGTCCCTAGGTTTAATCCCTTGTACTATCCCAAAAAGTAAAACTAAACTCATAGTGAAGTATGACCTCAGGAGAACATTTTGAGGCAGTTAGAAAGCCTTAGAAACAGAGGATGCTTCAAAGGACGCCCTCCTGACAGGAGACAGGGCAAAGGTACTCCTTTTCTAACAGCACCAGCCAGTTGTTAGCAGGGGGGCATGGAACCTCCCGTTGTCCAGCCATCCACTGTTCGCCATAAGGAAGAAGGCAGATGCTCATGAGATAATACATAGGACCAGCTATGGTGGTGTACACCTAAAATCCAGCACTTAGGAGCCTGGATCTGAGAATATGAGTTTGATGCTGATCTGGCCTCCCAAGCCAGACCCTGTCTCAAAAAATCTAAACAACAGAAATATGGAGTGCTGATCTGACAGAACTTAACTGTGTATTTAGGGGCTACCGATTTACAACTGATACCCAGTATTCTCTATCAATCGATCTATCTGTCTGTCTGTCTACCTACCTACCTACCTACCTACCTACCTACCTACCTATCTATCTCTGAAATGAGTTTGCCCCCCACCGCCACCATCCTGCACTTTACATAGAGTTAAATTTAACTCTATTGGTGTGGCTGTGACCTGTGTCAGCCCCTAGGGATCTTGCAGGATGTGCCAACCGAGTGTGTCTCCGGTGTCAGGGCAGAGCTGTGTCCCTTCCTCCCACCCTACCTCACACAGCCTCAGCACCTCCTCAACAATTTCCCTCCCAGGCGGCAGGGCACAGGTGGGGAGGGCTGTTGGGTGACAGGAGCAGGTATAGGGAACGCTAGCCCTCTGCCTGAAAGCCAGCTGGCTTCTATCCCCAGTGCAGTGTTGGCCTGGCCTGGGTGTGTGAGAGGTGAGGGGGCAGAGGCTGGGGCAGGTCATCAGAGGCAGAGCTGTTTGTGGGTTTCCAGGTTCAGGGAATTTTCAAGGTTACGGTCCCTTGGGAAAAGCCGAGTTCAACTGAGGCTTTACTGTGGGACTTGCCATGCTCTGTATGTGACACATGTCACTAGACATGGAGTAGACAGGCAGTTCCCCTTACTTCCTAGGCTGCGGGTCTCTTAACCCTTTGCAGCACAAGCTCTGCAGGGGTGTTAGCTCTGCTCCGAGGGACTCACTTTGAGGCCCTCGGGGATGCTACAAGGGTTGTGGCAACAATCAGGCCCTGGGTGCTGGGCCACTACGCCTCCCTGGCAGCACCTCCAGCTATACCCTCAGCAAGGTTTGACTTAGCTTGATCAAGAAGGGGGCAGCTCCAGAGCAAAGCGACCTGGATTTCCAGCAGTCATCACAACACCAGAAGCAGGGACCTGAGCCTGGGGGCTGGATGAATAAGGAGGTAGCGTGGGGTAGGGCATCAGCAGTTACTAAGTCCAGAAACTTAGAAGAGGACCACACTGTTGAGACCTATGATCCACTCAATTCAGACCTGCTGAGAGCCTTGTGGGTTGGCTTCCTGGCCCTACCATTCCCTCCTGGGCATCCAACAGCTTCTTCCACCTCAGAGGACCCAGAAAACCTGGCTAAAGGGATGCTGTGCCTATTGTACATTAGGAAAACAGGAACAGCCGGTCTTCATGGCCAGCCCACAAAGGCTGCTCCATATTTACTTGCTGACAACAAGAAAAAAGATTAAAATGGTGTTTACCTGTCTCCTCGTGCGCTCTTCAGGGTCCCCAGCAGCCTCTGAAAGTAAAAGAAAGTGAAGTCTCCCGAGCTTGGCCACACCCCCTTCCTCTCTGTGGCTCTGAGACCAGCAGATGGGTGATTGGCGAGTGGGGAAGAGAAGCCATGGCGGAGAACAAATTGGAAGGGATGTTTGACTCTGCGGTCAGGTCTTAGTTTGTGGATCTGCTGGGTCTGTTGAGCCTCCAAGCCTCTATGAAAGCTCGCTCTTGAGAGCTCCCGCCAACTGCGAAGGAACAAGTCTTCTTGAAGGTGGCGTTAGTTTGTTGATAGCATCTCACTGCCATCAAAGGCAGCAACAGGGAATCTGGCCCTGGGCCTGGATGCCTGAGCATCTCCACAAGCTGGGGAAGAACCAGAGCTCTGGGGAAGGAGGAGTTGCTGGACGGAAGTCTTTTCTGCTTGAGATTTGTCTATCTATCTATCTATCTATCTATCTATCTATCTATCTATCATCTATCTATCTATCATCTATCTATCTATCTATCTATCATCTATCTATCTATCATCTATCTATCTATCTATTTATCTATCTATCTATCAATCAATCTATCTATCATCTATCTATCTATCTATCTATCAATCTATCTATCATCTATCTATCTATCTATCTATCTATCTATCTATCTATCTATCTTGGAACTTTTAAGGCAGGGTTTCTCTGCATAGCTCTGGCTGCTCTGGAACTCACTCTGTAGGCCAGGCTGGCCTTGAACTTACAGAGATCCACCTGCCTCTGCCTCCCAAGTGCCGGGATTAAAGACATGTGCCAACATGCCTGGCGCTTGATTTTTATTTCTTTGCAATGGTATACAGGCACTTGTATATGTTTGTATGTGTGTGTGTTATGTGTTGTAGGTGTGTACGTATGTTGTGTGTTTATGTGTGTTATGTGTTCTATGTGTGTTGTATGTTGTGTTGTTGTATGTGTGTGTTGTGTATATTGTTTGTGAATGTGTGTGTTTGTATTCATGTGTTTTGTGTGGTGTTTGTATGTGGGGTGTATGTGTGTGTGTGTGTGTGTGTTTGCACCTTCGCTTGTGTAGAAGTCAAAGGAGAACTTGTGGTCAGTCTCCCCTTCCACCTTTATGTGAGTTTCAGGGGTGAAACTCGGGTTGCCAAGCTTGCCCACACCCACTGTCACCCAGTGTAAGTAGAAAAGTCTTGAGACTGAAATCTCATCACTTGTATCCTGCTTCTTTTCCAGCAGTCAGCAGAGCTGTGCAGGGACAGGTGACATCAGAAGCAGAGCTGACCTCAGTCTTTTCCAGGCACAGGGACTGTGCTGCACAAAATGTCTTCAAGGTCACGGCTGGTTGGGAAAGAAGGCCACAGTTGTGGGGAGTAGGGGTGGGGGAGGATTGTGTCCCTACAAGCCTTATGGTAGGTCGGCAGGAAATCAAACCACAAAGAGTCAATAAACTCTTTGCAAAGTACACAAAGTACACGCGCCTGTGAAGGTGGATTCTATAGCTTAAAGGCCTAGGAGCTGGTGCAGCCTCTGATTGAGAAAGCAGAGAGGTCAGCAGGGCATAAAGTACATGAGACATCTCCCCCAAAGATGGGTTCTAGTAACTGAGAACTGAGGAGGGGGAGTCTGGGATAGACAACCTGGGGGATTTGGATGAGGTGTGCCTCTACAGAGAGCAAAGGTCACCAGGATGTTATATATAACGTCCATTCCTAGTTGTCTGGGCAGGAAACAGAAGACACCGCTGCATGATTAATATTCCTGGTTGCTCTGGGGTTACCTATGAAGAACCGAAGAACTCGCGTCCTCTCCTCAACAGGAGGCTCTACTGGGGGGCCTTCTCACGCTATCTAAAGAATTCTACATGGGGTACATGTCACAGGCATGGCTCTACACGTGATACATGTCACAGGCATGACTCTACACATGATACATGTTACAGGCATGGCTCTACGTGTGATACATGTTACAGGCATGGCTCTACATGCGATACATGTTACAGGCATGGCTCTACATGTGATACATGTAACAGCATGCCACTACACATGATATATGTTGCAGGCATGGCTCTACATGTGATACATGTCACAGGTATGGCTCTACACGTGATATGTGTTACAGACATGGCTCTAAATGTGATGTGTGCCACTAGGCGTGGGAGTAGCCTGAGAATAGCCAGCCACACAAACAGAATCAGAAAGGGTTAAGGAGAACTGCAAAAGATAGTGATCGGTGGTGGGAATGGCCACAGAACTGTCTTTAAAATTATTCAGGAAGTTGAAACAGGAAGATCAAAAAATCAAGGTCAACCTAGGTTCCAGAGTAATTTCACAAGACCAGTCTCACCAATTTAATGAGACCTTGTCTTGAAATAAAAAATGGGAGCCTGGGGGCTGGAGAGATGGCTCAGAGGTTAAGAGCACTAGCTGCTCTTCCAGAGGTCCTGAGTTCAATTCCCAGAAACCACATGGTGGCTCACAACCATCTATAGTGAGATCTGGTGCCTCTTCTGGTGTATTTATGCTAACAGAACATTGTATGCATAATAAATAAATAAATCTTTTTTAAAAAATGGGAGGCTGGGAGTGTGGTAGAAGAGTAGAATCTTCTACCTGCCTAAAATCCCCCAGTGAGGGGCTGGGGTGTGGCTCAGTGGTAGAGCCCCTGCCTAAAATCCCCCAGTGAGGGGCTGGGGTGTGGCTCAGTGGTAGAGCCCCTGCCTAAGATCCCCCAGTGAGGGGCTGGGGTGTGGCTCAATGGTAGAACACTTGTCTAGCACGTATGAGGACCTACTTTTAACTCCCAGTACTGCCTCTCCCAAAAGTAGTAAAATAGCAGAGACATAACCAAGGTGGAGAAACTTCACAAATCAACTGCAAATACCTGGATTTGATCCCTAACAAGAACTGTGCTTGAAAAGGAGGAAGTAACTGGGCATGGTGGTGCACACCTTTAATTAACAACCAGGGACTTTTTAGGAGGTGAAGCCTCATGTGCCCTTCCCCATCAGGCTAGATTCTAATTATATTTTTGAGACAGGGTCTCACTATGTAGCCCTGGCTGTCCTGGAGCTCACTCTGTAGACCAGGCTGGCTTCTAACTCACAGAGCTCTGCCTCCCGAGTGCTGGGCCTTACAACATTTTTCATGTATGGCCGAGTCCATAGATTCCAAAGTGAGGAATGTGGAAAACTATCTTTTCCCATATTTCTCTTGCTAAGTACAACTAAAAACCCCAGCCCTTGTTTAAAAAGAAAAAAAAAAAAAAAGACAGGAAGGCTCAGAGGAGCAGAGAGAAGGCTCACGCCAGTTAGAAACCCTGAGTGTTGGCCAGGCAATGGTAGCACAGCCTTTAATCCCAGCACTTCAGGAGCGGAAGTAGGAAGATCTCTGAGTTCAAGGCCAACCTGGTCTACAGAGTGAGTTCCAGGATATCCAGGGCTACCCAGAGAAACCCTGTCTCAAAAACCTAAAGGGGGGGGGGAGAAGAAGAATAAAATGAAAACTCTGAGCCCCAAGGAATAGTACAGCAGTTACTTCCCTGGCTCTTTGCTTCTTTTCTTGTACCTCAGGCTGACCCCAAACTTGCTATGTAGTCAAGAATGTTCTTGAACTTCTGATCCTTACACCTCCACTTCCCAATGCTGTAATTAGAAGTGGAAGCCAGCACCCCTGCTTTCATGTGGGATTGCGGCTTGAGCCCAGGGCTTCCCACACGCTAGGCAACCACTCTACTAACTGGGTCACACGTGCAGTGCTCTCTCTGCCTCATCGATACCAGACCACACGTTGGTGAAGCTAACACATGGACAAAAAGCTCCAGCAAAACCCTGCTTTTTCAGTCAAAACGCAAAAAAAGGGACACCCTCAGGGTCAGAACCCTGCATCAGCAACTTCTGTGGGTCAGCCAAGGAGTACAGGAAACCCCAACAGTGAATTGTTTATTTGTGTCTGTGCTGGAGAAGGTCCTGTGTGGGTCTCAACCTTTACCTCTATCAGGCCACAACAAATATTCAAGAAAACTCTCCACACTCTCCAAGTGGCAGGAATATAAAAGGGGGATATGGAAATGATAGAACAAAAGGGTAGATCATTAAATCTACTTTAATCCAAAAATCAACTATTAATCTTAAATATTTCATAATGGTATAGATTTTGGTTTATTGATACAAATTTAAAGTTAATTTTGTTATACTGTATGTGTGTTTCTACTCTTGTTTGGGGTATTGTGCTTATGCAACTCTTTTAAAATGCAATGTATAGGGCTGGAGAGATGGCTCAGTGGTTAAGAGCACTGACTGCTCTTCCAGAGGTCCTGAGTTCAATTCCCAGCAACCATATGGTGGCTCACAGCCATCTATAATGAGACCTGGCGCCCCCTTCTGGCATGCGAGCACACATGAAAGGCTGTACACATAATAAATAAATCAAAAATTAAAAAAAATGCAATGTATAATTAAAAATACAGATTATTTACTCATCTATAATAGTCAAATTTATAGTCATTTTAGGTGCGTTTTCAAGGTCATACACAGATATTTAGATAGATAGATAGATAGATAGACTTCAAACATTTCAAAGATCTACAAAATATGGCATTGAATATGTTTAATAACTTAAGACTTTCCGTGACAGTAAGACATGTCTGTTCCTGGCAGCACAATATACTACAGAGAAGATGATGGGCATCAAAGAAACTCTGATGGAGTTTGTTTTCTTTATGGCAAAAGCTAGCCATGTAGACAAAGAACTGTCTTTGCCTCAATTGCTGGCAGTATACTATCCAAACTGGGCCAGCAGGACACAAAAAAGGCAATTGCCAAACTTTGCCAAGACAACGTAGGACATTCCTTCAAAATTCTCTGCTTCACAGGAAAGTCTGTTAGATATACTAGAGCTGTAGGCCACAGTTGGATACCCCAATGATACAGAGGAACTTTGGGTGACTGTCCAGGCAACCAGATGTCCCTGTCATTAGCTAACATTTCACCCTTCTGAGGTCATTGGTAGAGTTGAAGACTAGATATTTATAAAGTTTTCCTTAGTTATGATAAAAGTAAATTAGGTATAAACCTTTAGACTCACAAAGATAAGATAGATATTTCCTCAATTTTGCTAAATACAAATAAACTAGGTATTGTAACTATAATTCTTACTTGAAAATTGTTTTTCTGTATAAAATTTTACTATGTTAAAGTTAAAACCTTCCTTTTTAATTAGACAAAAGGGGGCAAATGCTGTAAAATAATTCTTCTATACATTATGTGAATATTGCTATGACTGGTTTAATAAACAAGCTGATTGGCCAATAGCTGAACAGGATAAAGTTAGGCAAGAAAGCCAAACTGAGAATGATGGGATGAGGAAGGGCAGAGTCAGAGGAATCGCCAGCCAGATGGAGAATGAGTCAGACACACAAAGTGGGCTAGAGTTAAAAGCCATGAGCCTCAGGACAGCGCAAAAATTAATAGAAATGGGTTAAGTTGTAAGAGCTAGTTAGTAATAGGCCTGAGCTATTGGCCAAGCGTTTATATTAAGTCTCTGAGTCAGTTATTTGGGAAGAGGCTACTGGTCATTTGGGAGCAAGCAGTCAGGAGAGAAGTTTTCACTTACAGTGTGCTGCTTCTTTGGAGCAATGGGGGGGGGGGGTGATGACTGCTAATAAGACCCCAGTGCTTACAATGCTGAGAGCTGCTCATCAGAGCAAGACAAGGAAATCTCAGGCCAAGAGAGAAAAGACTTTACAGATGCCGGTGTCAGGATAGCAATGGAATTGAATTCTCTAATGTCAGGGGGTTTTGTGTTGCGTGAGTCAGTCAAAGAAAGAGGTCACTCCAACAGGAATTATTTTTAAAGATTTGTTTATTTTCAAGTTTATCTTCAAGGGAAAAAAAAGATGTATTTATTATGTATGCAGTATTCTGCCTGCATGTGCCCCTGCACACCAGAAGAGGGCGTCAGATCCCATTACAGATGGTTGAGAGCCACCGAGTGGCTGCTGGGAATTGAGCTCAGGACCTCTAGAAGAGCAGCCAGTGCTCTTAACCTCTGAGCCATCTCTCCAGCTCTCCAAAATGAAATTTTAAGGCCCATGTGGAATGAACCTTGAACAGCTGTACAAAGATATTTTTAATGATTGCTACCAAAAGTTGTTTTTCGGGTAGAGTATTTCCTCATACCGAGGTCCCTGATCTATATGTCTCTCTAAAGGAAAGCATCACACGCCCTCATGACTCTAGTCCTTTACTGTGTATCGATAGCAGTACACAATAATCCAAGTGTCTCAGGGGTGCCAGAGGTCTCTTGTTGTAAAAGTCCTATGAAGGCTGTAACACCCCCTCAGGAAAACAAGTCCACAAATCACGGAAAACAATCTCTATTTTCCACAACGATTCTTCCAGGCCAAAGTACTTCCAGAAAATGACAATGCCCTCCAGTGTTTAGCCTGAATACAGTGACTCTGCTAGATTCCTACAACAGTCTGATAAAGATTTCAAAGGACCCTTTATCAAAGAGCTTCGAGGAGCATCACGCCCTGACCAGGCTGGGGCGGGATGGTGGCTGGCTGGCTTGTCACTTTCACGGCAGTGTCAAAGCCCCAAGACCAGAAGCAATTCAGGAAGAGTTAGGTTTGCGTTAAGGTCCCGAGGGAGAGGTCGTAATGGTGGAGGAGACACGGCAGCCGGGAACTGGAGGCTGGAGCAAGAACGTGCGTGCGGAAACACATCTTCAGCCAGAGAGAACCTCCTGGAAGTAGGACGAGGCTCTGAATTCCCAAAGCCCACCCCCCTCCAGTGACGTGCTTCCTCCAGTGGAGTTGCACTTCTTATGGGTCCATAACCAGGATCCTAAACAGAGCTACCAGCTGGAGACCCGGTGGTAAGATACCTGAGCCTAAATGTATTTGAGGAAATAATGGTAGCAAATTTTCTCCATTTGACATCCCGCACGATACAGCTGCAGCAGATTCAGGAAGTCAAGTGAAGTGAGATAAATCCCCAACAACATGCCAAGACACCTCATAGTCACATTTCTACAAGTATCTCTAGATGTAAGAGAGTTCTAGGGAAAAATAATCTTAAAAGCAAAAGAGAAGTAACACCTCAGTGGGAAAATCGCACACACGCAGTGTTGAGGTTTTTGTAAAAGCTGTAGCAGCTGTAGGGAGGTGGCAGAGGGCTCAGTGGCTAAGAGTGCATATGGTCTTGCAGAAGACCCAGGGTTCAATTCCCAGCACCCACACGATGGGTCACAACCATCTGTAACTCCAGCTCCAAGGGATCTGACGCCCTCTGCTAGACTCCAAGGGCACCATGCACATGGTGTACATATATCAGGCAAAACACACATACACATATGATTTTTTTAAAGCAATCTTATTTAAGGGTTACTATAAAGCGGGACTGGAGAGGTAGCTCAGCAGTTAAAAAGAACCGAGAACTTTTCCAGGGAGTCTGGATTTGATTCCCAGCACCTACACAGCTGCTCACAACCACCTGTAACTCCACCTCCAGGGGATATGATGCCCTCTTCTAGGCTCTGAAGAGGCTGCACGAATGTGGCATATACCCATATAGACACACACACACACATGCATACAAATAAAAATAACAAATAGAACTCTTATATTAAAAGAAGAAGAAAGAAAGAAAAGACAAAAGTACTCTCAAGAACCAGGCAGGGCATGCTCATCTATCATCCTAGCACTGGGTAAGCAAAGGTGGGGTTGCTGGAAGTTTGAAGCCAGCCTGGACTACATAGTAAGTTCTAGGTCAGCCAGAACTACACATGAAAGCCTTGTCTACACACACACACACACACACACACATTCACACATTAAACATTAAAAACTCAATGTAAGCCTGGTGTGGTAGCTAATATGCCAGCATTTGGAAGGCTGAGGGCAACAGGCTTTCCATGAGTTCAAGGCCAGCCTGGACTACATCATGAGACACCCCCCCCCCTCCGTCTCAAATGCTGACTTGTAAATTATCCCCCACCCCCACCCCCCACCCCCGCATCCTGCCCCTGTACTCCAGGGCTGAAGCAGGAGGGTCACAAATTCAACACTGGTTTGCCTCAAGAGAAAGAGAGAGAAAGAAAGAGAGAGAGAGAGAGAGAGAGAGAGAGAGAGAGAGAGAGAGAGAGAGAGAGAGAGGTGGTATGGTGGCGCACACCTTTAAACCCTGCCTTTGGGAGGCAGAGGCAGGTGAATCTCTGTGAATTCGAGACCAGCCTGGTCTACAAGAGCTAGTTCCAGGACAGGCTCCAAAACCACAGAGAAACCCTGTCTCGAAAACAAAACAAAACAAGCAAACAAACAAAAAACAAAACAAAACAAAACAAAAAAGAAAACCTGGTTTACAGAGCAAGCTCCAGGACAGCCAAGGCTGCACAGAGAAACCCTGTCTCAAAAAAAAATGAGATTTTGTGGGGGCCTAGAGAGATAGTTCAGGGGTTGAGAGCACTGGCTACTCTTCCAGAGGACCTGGGTTCAATTTCCAGCACCCACGTGGTGGCTCAACTGTAACTCCAGTTCCAGGGCACCTTGACACCCTCACACAGACATATAAACAGGCAAAACACCAATGCAAATAAAAATAAATAAACCTTTTTTTTAAACGAGGGTTTGTGCCTGGTCTTACTGTCCCTTGCTATGCTGTGTTTGGTTGATGACCCCAGGAGGCCTGCTCTTTTCAGAAGGAGCGCTGGGTCTGCGAGAGAGGGGAAATGGGGCCAGGGCATTGGGAAGAGTGGAGGGAGGAGAAACTGCAGTTGGGAGGTAGTATATGAGAGAAGAATAAATTAAATAGAAAGAGAACGTTTCGTTCAGTGATGAGGGGACAGGTTCATGGTACAGCAATTTCGCAGCAAGCCCCAGTTCTGCTAACAAAACAGGAAGAAAGCAATACTTGGTTTAAAAGCTTCCACCTGGACGTGGTAGCGCACCAAAGGCAGAGTCAGCTGGGTCTTTGTGAGTTCAAGGTCAGCCTGGTCTACAGAGCAAGTTCCAGTATAGCCAGGGTTACACAGTATCATGAAGAGACGTTTTACCGGAGGATATGTAGATAGAAAATAACCACATAAAAATGTTAAGGTCAAACTGGACGGTGGTGGTGCAAATCTTTAATCCCAGCACTCAGGGAGGCAGAGACAAGTGGATCTCTGTGAGTTTGAGGCCAGCCTGGTCTACAGAGTGAGTTCCAGGACAGCCAGGGCTACAAAGAGAAACCTTGCTTTGAAAAAAAAACACAAAAAACATCATAAGAAAATTGTTAAGGGTGGGATGTGGCTCAGTTGATAGTGTCTGCCTAGCATTCAGGAAACACTAGGTTTCATCCCAAAACACTGCATAGTCTAGGTGCGCTGAAATTTCCTGAAATCTCAGCTCTCAGAAGGTGGGGACAGAGTTTCCAAGTCATTCTTGACTGCCCAGCCAGTTCAAGGTCAGCAGCCTGGGCGAGGCGAAACCAGGGGGAGAGTGGTCAACGGAGAAAGGCCCTGGTCACTAGCTTTTAGGAAATGAAAATGGAGTGTCACCAGAACACACTGATTAAAAACCACCAAAACAAGAAGTGGTAGGCATATGAAAAGCTGGAGAGCTTGAGCAAAAATGGCAGGTTTTATATGTGGCTAGTGTGAACATAAAATGGTCCCAGCACTCACTTCAAAACAGTTGTTCAGAGATGAAGCAGGGAGCTCCTGCTCCCCCCCCCCCCCCCCCCCGCCAGCTAGGCATATAAGAGAAGTGAGAATGCGCCCACCCAGAAACGCATTGCACGCTGTGGCGGTGTTACTCATGAAAGGCAAAGGTTAGGAACAGCCAGGTGTCATCCATCAAGCAAGACTGAAGGAACAAAAACATGGCATATCCAGACCCTGGAATATTCTTTGAGAATGAAAAAGGAGCGAAGCCCTGAAAATAAAAGCAACAATCTGAATGAACTTTGAATGCAGTACAGGAAAGACACCAAGCACACGATACCACATATTCAGGATGCCAGTAATGTCAGAAGTCCAGAAAAGGAATGCAGATTCGGTGGTTAGCTGGGGGAGGGGTGGGGAGCAATGAGAGGAAATGGGACAGGATTGTTTAGGGGTGATCGAATGTGTTACTTTCACAACTCCATTTATATACTTTAAACCGCTGAACTGGGTCTGGAGAGACGGCTCAGTGGTTGAGAGCACTGGCTGATCTTGCAGAGGAAGGTTCTATTCCCAGCACCCACATGGCATCTCACGACCATCTGTAACTCCAGCCCTGGGGATTTCAACGCCCTCTTCTGACCTCTGAGGGCACCGTATGTGCTTATAGCACATAGACACACAAGCAGACAAAATACCCACACATAAAATAAATACAAAAATCCATGTACATTGCCACCAACATGTCCTTTTTAAATGGTTGTGATGTATGGTCCATGACTCGTTAAGTCAACCCAGTCAGGAAATGAGCAAATGACTTGAGACCTTTCGCTGAGGAAGATGCACAGATGGTCCATCAGCACCAGGAAGGACATTCAGCACCATTAGGCATTAGGCAAATGCACACCAGGATGTGACAAGCTATCAGAACAGCTCAAAGAAAAAAAAATACTGAACTTTTGAGCTGAGCTTGGAGGAACAATGTGCAATCCCAGCACTTGGGAGATAAGGGTAGAAGGATTGGGTCATGAGCTCAGGCCCACTGCATAGTGAGACATTGTCTCACAACAACAGTAATAATGTTGATACATAGTCTCATTTATTCAAGATTGACTTTAAACCTGTTATGTAGGGGAGGATGACCTTGAACTCCTGATCTTCCTGGCTCTACCTCACAAGGGCTGGGGAACAGCCCTGAACTACTATGCCAGGATGATGATGAAGATGACTAAGATGACAATGATGTCAATGATGATGGTGGTGGTGATGGGTGATGATGATGGTGGTGATGATGGTGGTGATGATGGTGATGGTGGTGATGATGGTGATGGTGGTGATGATGGTGATGGTGGTGGTGATGATGGTGATGGTGGTGATG
>NW_026068048.1:2777126-2805831 GCF_014885135.2 Alexandromys fortis
TGATGGTGGTGATGATGGTGATGGTGGTGGTGATGATGATAGTGGTGATGATGGTGATGGTGATGATGGTGGTGGTG
Organism: Alexandromys fortis; assembly: GCF_014885135.2. Taxonomy (NCBI): domain Eukaryota; kingdom Metazoa; phylum Chordata; class Mammalia; order Rodentia; family Cricetidae; genus Alexandromys; species Alexandromys fortis. The sequence continues at coordinate 2,777,204 of NW_026068048.1, forward strand.
ATGGTGGTGGTGATGGTGATGATGGTGGTGGTGGTGATGATGGTGGTGGTGGTGGTGATGGTGATGGTGGTGATGATGATGGTGGTGGTGATGATGATGGTGGTGATGATGATGGTGATGGTGGTGGTGATGACAATGGTATCAAACACTGTTGAGGATGCAGAAGCCTGGATCATTCATACACTGCAGATGGAATTGTAAACTGCTACAAGCCACCCCAGATGATGGTTTGCCAGTTTCTTGAAAGCCTGAATGAAATGTACCTGTCATTGACATAGCCATTATATTCCTAGGTGTTTTATTCTAAATAAAGAAGACAACTATGCCTTTGTAGAGAAACCTGTGTAAATTACTTATTGCTACTTTCTTTGTGGCAGCCAAACACTGGGAAGAAGGAATACACCTTTCAATGGATGGGGAGTTAAACAAACCCAATTACATCTGTAGCATGGAATACAGCCAGCCCTTATTATCTGTGACAACTGGGCCAGGGTCCTCTGCAGGAAGTCAAGTCTTCCAATGCTGATGTTGATTGTATAAACACTTTGCATACAACTTATGTACAGCCCCTTATTGTATAGATTTTTGTCCATTTCACTTTTTTATTTCACTGTGGTCCTAGGAGTTAACCCCACAGCCTCATACATGCTTGACCACTGATTATACGGCCCTCCACTGCCTGCTTTAATTAAATTATTCCATTATAATATAGAGCATAATGTAAATGCTAATTAAATAGTTACCGGGCTGTGGTGGCACATTCCTTTAATCCCAGCACTCAGGAAGCAGAGGCAGGCGGATCTCTGTGAGTACAAGACCAGCCTGGTCTACAGAGTGAGATCCAGAACAGCCAAGCTACACAAAGAAACCCTGTCTTGCAAAAAAAAAAAAAAAAAAAAACCCAAATAGTTATCAAAGCCAATTGTTAGGGAGCGATGACACAGACTATGCTTACACAATTTTAGCATCCCTGCCTGCAACTTTTATTTGTTTATTTATTTTTGGTTTTTTGAGACAGGATTTCTTAGTGCTCCTGTAGCCCTGGCTGTCCTTGCTCTGTAGACCAGGCTGGCCTTGAACTCACAGAGATTCACCTGCCTCCCAAGTGCTAGAATTAAAGGTGTGTACCACCACAGCCTGGCTTCTGTTTTTATTTTTTAAAAAAATTATTTGGGTTTTTTTTTTTTAAGATAGTCTTTGTAGAGCCAGGTTTTCCTGGAATTCACAATCCTCCTGCCTCAGCCTCTCAAGTACTATGATTACAGGTGTGCACCACCTTCCCTGACTTTTTCAAATGTTTTTAATCCACGGTTTGTTGACTCTGTGGCTGAGGAATTTGCAGATACTGAGGTTGTACCTTGAAGCAATAAAAACTGGGTGTGGTGACCCAGGCCTTTAACCGTAGCAGAAGCAGGGGTCTCTCAGTGAGTTCAAGGCCAGCCTGGTCTACACAGCAAATTCTATTCAGCCCAGGATTACACCGTGAGGGTCTGTCTCAAAAACCAAAACAGCATGGTTTTAATCCTAGCACTCTGGAGACAGAGGCAGATGGATTTCTGTGAGTGCAAAGCCAAGCCTGGTCTACAGAGTGAGTAGACAGCCAGGGCTACATAGAGAAACACTGTTTCAAAAAATACAAAACAGCAACAAAAAATATTTTAATTATATGTATATGAGTATTTTGTCTGTATGTATATATGTGTACCACGTGCATACAGCACCTTCGGAGACCAGAAGATGATGTTGGATCTCCTGGAACTAGAGTTACAGATGGTTGTGAGCCATGATGCAGGTGCTGGGAAATGAACCCAGGTCCTCTGCAAGAGGAGACAAGTGCTCTTAACTGCTGAGCCATCGCTCCAGCTCTGAAAAGTGATGGGGGGGGGGACAGGGAGGATATGCATTGAGTTGTGGGGATTTGGGTAGAGGAGTTGGAGAGATGACTTGGCCAATATACAGCCTATAAATGTATAAGACTTTCAAAGACTGAGCACAGTTTTTAAAGATGAGGCATTGTGAGAATGAGAAGCTCGGGTGATTGTGAAGGTCGTTTACAGAGTGGGAGTCGGTCTCAAAGGGCCACAGTGATAGCAGAATGGTGGAGATGCAGGTGAGACGGCTGGTTGCCAGGGCGCCAGGGCGTTAGGACTGGGGCGAAGGAGGGTTGAGCACCGGGGATGGGGGTCTTTGTGGTCACAGAGTGACTCTGTCTCTTGACTGTGCTGTGCACACACCTCACCACCATGAGGTCCCTGCTGTGGATACTGTACTGCAATTATGTAAATCGGGTGACTGGCACACCGATCTCCAGGCTCTACAGTTGTAACTTCCTCTATCTATAATTACATTAAAATAGAAAGCTAAAAGAAAAAAAGAGCTCGGTGGTGCAGGTGCCGAGGCAGAAGAATCACAAATTCAAGGACCACTTGGGCAGCAAAGTAAGTTCAAAGCCATCCTGAGTAACAGACTGCCACAAAATTTAAACATTAAAAGTAGACTTTGGGTGTAGCTCAACAATAGTATGCTTTCCTAGAATCTGCCAGTCCCATTGAGGGGCTGGGGTGTAGCTCAGTGGTAGAGCCCCTGCCTAGAATCTCCCAGTGAGGGCCTGGGCTGTGACTGACTCAGTGGTAGAGCCCCTGCCTAGAATCTCCCAGTGAGGGGCTGGGGTGTGGCTCAGTGGTAGAGGCCCTGCCTAGAATCCCCCAGTGAGGGGCTGGGGTGTGGCTCAGTGGTAGAGCCCCCACCTAGAATCTCTCAATTTGGCAATGAGATGGTAGAGGTGTGGCTCTTCTGAGAAGTCAGTAGTGAGGGGCTGGGAATGTGGCTCTGTGGTAGCATACTTGCGTTGCTTGTAAGGGGTCCTAGGTTTAATATCCCAATTAAGAGAGAGGCAAAGAAAGGGAGAAAAATAATAATAAAACGAAACTCTGATTTTAGAGTGGAGCTAAAGCCCAGGCACTCGGGTCACAACCTCCTCAGGGAGACTCTTGGAACTGAACCCATCTCGGGCCCTAGCAGGAAATCTGGGCCTTCTGCCTCCCAGGGTGCTGAGACTGTGCACAGTCCTGTCACCAGAGGAAGTTAGGCAACAGGTCATGGATGCTTCGTGGTAGCCAAGGGCTACTAGAGAATTCCAGGGCATGGAGGCAGGACTCCCAGGAACAGCAGCTTTGATATCATCGCTTTTCCTTCCAATGAGATAAATGGTCTCCACTGAAGGTGACTGGGCTGTCGGTTCCTCCCCCAGGGAAGCCACGGAGCCAGGCAAGTGAGAGAGCACAGGGAGGCTCTCCAGAGCTGGTAGGGAGCCCCAAGCCCCTGGGCAGGACTTTGGGATGAGAATACTGTCGGTGCCCACCCACCCAGGGTTTACATCATGCATGTGGCATGCTCCACAACATACAGAGAGCAGCACATACGTGTGGCAAACAGACCAGGGTTTAGATTCCACTCTCCATCTGTCTGCTGTGACATCCCTGTATCTGGTCTAAGGACAGTGATGACGTTAGTGTGATCAATCTCATAGGAGTATTCCGTGGTCACCCTTTCCAAATCACAAGCGTGTGACCCACTTTCCGTGTGTCTGTTGTCACTTTGTACAGGTGCTCTGGAGAAGGGAGCTGCCGCTGCTGTGAATATCGCCACCTGCTCTGCTGACTGTCACAACATGGTAGCTGTTATGTCACCACAGGCTCATATTTTGAACACTCAGTCTCCAGTTTATGGTGCTATTTTGAGAGGCCATGCCCGGAGCTTTAAGGAGATGGGGTCTAATGGGCAGAAGCAGGACACTAGAGGTGGGTCTTGAAGGTTACACCCAAGCCCTGGCTCCAGTCTCACTTCCTATCCTCCGGGTCCTCCAACAACGCCACACCTTCCCCACCATGATGGACTGGAATCTCTTTGAAACTATCAGCCAAAGCAACCCTTTCCTCCCTTGTGCTGTTGCTGTGGGTATTTGCTCACAATGACAGATCACACCTGTAATCGGACATTTCCTGTCCTGACCGCCTGTTTCCAATACCCGGCAGCCACTTCCCAGATTACCACATAGAGGCTTATATTAACTATAAATGCTAGGCTAATAGCTCAGGATTATCACTAACTAGCTCTTACATTTAAAGTTAACTCATATTCTTTATTTATGCTCTGCCACGTGGCAGTGCCTTTATTAGCATGGCATGTCCATCTCCTGCTCCCTCTACATCTGGCTGGCAAGTCTCTGACTCTGCCCTTCCTCTTCCCAGAATTCTCCTAGTCTGGCTCTTGAACTCAGTCTCTTCTTGCCTAGCTATTGGCCAATCAACTTTTCATTAACAATGAGTATAATCCACAGCACACACCTCTGACTACTGAGTTGGATAGAAAGACCCTTAAGAATAAAACATTACTTCCCATTCACTTCCCAGGGAAGATAGTTCAGGGAGATTGAACTTTGGGGTGATGAGGGAACTCTTCCCTGCCTGCTGCCCTGCCTGCTGCCCTGCCTGTGAGGGGTGGTGACCACCTCTTGTACAGGAAGCAGATGAAACCAAGAGTGGGGATGATGGGGACGAATGAATGTGGGTACTTCTTGACTGTGAGTCTCTATCCCACCCCATTGTTGCCAGAGCCCAGCTCTGCTTAGCCATCATATCCCAGGGAAAGTTCTAGATGTAGACATTGGTGGCCTGTAGCCTTCTTAAAGGCGAGGGTAGCCGAGGTGCCTGCCTGGGTCCCGTATCTAGGATAGGGGCAGGTCAGGGATGAATTGCACCATCTCAACCCAATGTAACTCGGGAGATATGACATTAGAATCCAGACTATTGTGCTGCTCAGACCACGGCACCTGCAGTTCCTCTGCTCTCACAGACACCCACAGGCAGCACCGCGACTGTCTGAGGATCTCCGATGAACAAACATCCAGGTGTTCGGATCCTTCACCTGGGAAGTGAGTTTATATCAATGCAGGTACAGCCAGCCACACATCCTGCTCCCTACCTCTCCCCTCCTTCGGGCTGCCTGGGAATCAGAGGTCCTGGCTGCAGGGTTGTACTGTGAAGCTCCCTTCCTCAGAAAGCTATGATAAGGTATGTGGGTCTGATTCCTCTCTTCGGGGATTCCAATGTGCTGTCTGTCTCTCACTTGGGAGCCTGAACTCAGAGTCCCTGATATGTTGTCTGTCTGTCTGTTTGTCTGTCTATTCATGGCATTAAGCCCTTCTAATAAACTTCTTACCCATGATAATCCATCTCAGTGTACATCTTGAACTTGTGTCCAGGACCTCTCAAATGGGGCCAGAGGCACAAAGAGGCCCGTGCCATAACCATGGTTTGGCACTGGGTGTCCTCTGTCTAGGACATGCAGTTCGGGCTTCCCAGTCTCTGAGACCAAGAGACCTCCTTGGTCAGCCCCTCCTCCAGTCAGCCCCGCCTCATCCCTGGCTAGGTCTAGGGCTGTAAGTCACTGTGCTCTGGTTTCCACTCCTGTTCGCTAGGTATTTCTCAAGGTAGGGACGCCAGCAGCCTCTCCTGTCCCCAGAAATGGCCCAGACATGGCCAGAGGAAACCACTCAACCCCATTCCTCTCTTTCTTGGCATCCAAGGAAGCAGCAGGGGCCATTCTGGACTGTTCTCTCTTCTGGCGGGCATTCTAGGTCCCATTAGTTCCTCCTCCATGGTCCTGACCCCCTTGTTTCCTTTCTCCATCAATGACCATGAACTCTCAAACTCTCTGTCCACATCTGCCAGTCGGTCTTCAAAACCCTCCGAACATTCTCCCAAGTGTCCTGATCTGCCCACCCTGCTCATAGTAAAATCTTCATCCTGCCCATGACTTTCACTGTACCCACTGTTCTGATCCCCTTGAACAGTTATGCCTGCTCCATCTCTCTGCTCAGACACAATGATTCCCTTCTTCCACAACTACAATGACATTTTGGCCTTGAGGCTTTGCCCTTGGCGGTGGCTCTCCTTAGAACTTCCTTTTCCAAAAATGAGCTGCACTGCCTCTCTTTCCTCCCAGGCTCCACCCGAACAGCCCCTCTCCCTAAAAGCTCAGCCTTCTGTGACACACCTGGCATTGCATCATTTTGGCACCATGTCAGTGTCCTCACTATCTGTAGAGGAGCCAAGGGACACCTGCTCATCTGAGTGTCCCCTGTCTCCTTACACTGTCAGCTCCCAGAGGTTGGGAGGGGCTGTTTCGGGGCCTGGCACTGGCTCACTAATCAAGTGTGACACTCTTCTGGGGTTCAAGAGATGTGTGGAGGAAGTCCCAGGCCTGACTTCTGGTCCTGCTAGGGCATCTCATGGGACGTCAGCCTCCTGAGAGATGGCCTTAGGGCGTGAATGTGAAAACTCTCCCACGGGCTCCGGTGTTTGTTTATCAATTTTATTCTTGTTTTAGGATCATGTGTTTGAACACTCTGTCCCCAGATGTTGGCACTCTTTTTGGAAGGATATGGAACCTTCGAAGTCCTGACCCAGCTATCAGAAGTGCCTCCTGTGGTCTCTCAGGGCAACGCTTGAAGGTTTGTTTCTGGTTCAGGTCCACCATGTGCTCCCGCCGTGACAAGCATGGCCCCGCCTTCCCTGCCATGACATTCTGAAACTGAACAGAAAGAAGCCCTTCTGCCCTTACAGTGCTTCTGCCAGGGGTTTGTCACAGCTATGAAAGAAGTAACTGATACAGGTGATTTTTTTTGTTTAACTTTGGAGGTTTGTTCACAGCCTTCATCTCTTCAGCCGAGTCCATAAATGACCTGAAATGTTTCCATTTATTATGTTTTTGTTGTTTTAAACCAAATCACATGAGAGGCTGGAGAGATGGCGCAGCAGTTAAGGGCACATACTGATTTTTTTTTAATATTTATTTAATTATTATGTATACAATATTCTGTCTGTGTTATGCCTGAAGGCCAGAAGAGGGCGCCAGACCTCTTTACAGATGGTTGTGAGCCACCATATGGTTGCTGGGAATTGAACTCAGGACCTTTGGAAGAGCAGGCAATGCTCTTAACCACTGAGGCATCTCTCCAGCTCCCGCACATACTGATTTTGCAGTGGATTTGAGTTTAGTTCTCAGCACCCAGCTTAGGCAACTCACAACCACCTGCAGCTCCAGCCCCAGGAGCACTGACCACCTCTTATGGCCTCCGTGGGTACACGTACAGACAAGCAGGCAAGCACACAGACATATAAAAGTAAATCAATCCTTTAAAAATTCAACTCTGGCCTCCTTCAGTGCGGACCTGGTGCCTCTTTTGTGAAGCGGCAGCTGAGGCGACTCCAGCGTTGGCCATGGCCAACGAGAAACCCAAGGAAGGAGTCAAGACCGAGAACAATGAACATATTAATTTGAAGGTGGCAGAGCAGGATGGCTCTGTGGTGCAGTTTAAAATTAAGAGGCATACACCACTTAGTAAACTAATGAAAGCCTATTGTGAACGACAGGGTTTGTCAATGAGGCCGATCAGATTCCGGTTTGATGGGCAGCCAATCAATGAAACAGACACACCTGCACAGTTGGAAATGGGGGATGAAGATACAATTGATGTGTTCCAGCAGCAGACGGGAGGTGTCTACTAAAAAGGGAACCTGCCACTTTACTCCGGAATTTTGTTATAGACCAAGAATACATTTGCAATTAGAAAGCCGCAGCTTGGCTCCACCACATCCTGACTACTACAATAGTTTTCTCTATCCTTTCATTTCCTGTCCCCATTTCTTTATTGCACATAAAGTAACTGGTGTATGTGCACAAGCATACTGCGCTTTTCTTTCTTTCTTTTTTCATTTTTAAACTAGATGGCCCATGTTCTGTTTTGATTGACAGCAGATGGAGGTGGTCTGGGGGAAAGTATTGGCTCTGTGAATATACCCCCCTGCTCCATCAGTGGCACACTCATTCAGCTCTTATCTTTATATTCCAGGAAGTTATTTTGCTCTCAGTGTTTTTTTTAATATTTTTATGCATTATTTAACTTTATTTTATGTGCATTGGTGTGAAGGTGTCAGATCCCCTGCAACTGGATCTTCAGACAGTTGTGAGCTGCCATGTGGGTGCTGGGAATTGAACCCAGGTCCTCTGGAAGAGCAGTCAGTGCTCTTAACCACTGAGCCATCTCTCCAGCCCTGCTCTCGATGTTTTAACAAAAGAACCCAACCACAAAATCCTTGCACACCTTGTTCGATTGGAGAATTTTAATGTTTTTCATTTATCATTGTAAAACCAAGGACAATTTTATAACTTTTTTGTACGTAGCTGTTACATGTAGGGCAATCTGTCTTTAAGTAGGGATAAATTACTCTTGAACAAAATGATCCTAGATAGTTTTCCCTTCAAGTCAAGCGTCTCATTGTTTAAATAAACTTGTTTAAAATGAAAAAAAAATCAACTCTGTATTGTATTGTAACACCATCTTACTACATAGCCCGACTTGACTTCGAGCTCAGATCCTCCTGCCTCAGCGCCCTGAGTGTTTGGATGACTAGAACGCACCACCACACCCAATTTTCTTTTGGTTTGGTTTTAACTTTTCTTTCTCTTTTATTTGTTTGTCTTATTTGGTGTATATGAGTGTTTTGCCTGAATGTATGTCTATATACTGTGCTGGATCCCCTGGAACTGAAGTTACGGATGGTTTGACTTGTGCCGCCACCATGGATGCTGGGAACCCAGGTCCTCTGCCTGAGCAGCTAGTGCTCTTAATCACTTAGCCATCTCCCCAGCCCCTTAACCTTTCTTTCTTAACTGGGTCTCTTCCTGTGCTTTTATTGCTTAAGCAATCACTGTTTCAGCAGGCTGCTTTTGTTCCGACAGAGGCTAAATGAGGCAGCAACAAGGACATCCTTTCTAGATAATCTCCCGAACTAGCAGGGCTCGTGACCAGTGGTTCTCTCAGCCTGTGGGTCAGACCTCTTTGTGGGGACAAATGACCCTTTCCCTGGGGTGGCATATCTGGTATCCTGTGTATCCAATATTTACGATTCATAAATCATAGCAAGATTACAGTTATAAAGCAGCAACGAAATAATTTTATGGTTTGGGCTAACCACAGCATGAGGAGCTTATTAAAGGGCCACAGCATTAGGAAGGTTGAAAACCACAAAAGCAGCCTTAAGGGAGGATGAGAACCACAGGCCCAGACTGCAGCTGCTAGGGCAGAGGTTATCCCGCTAACCCTAGTTATTGATATGGCTCTTTTCCCAAGGGCAAAGTCCTCAGGATGCCACTTTACCAAGCCAGACCAGCTGGAGCCAGGGTCTGTTCGTAAGGTGTGTCAGGGTGTGCCCACTAGTGTATGCTGTACTTGTGGGAATTGGAGCAAACTTCCACGCCAGCTGTCTCAAAAGACGCTGGTTTATTCTCAGACTCACCTTGCCGCCTGCCCTTGTTTTAACTACTGGTGTTGGGAGTTGAGACAGGGTCTTCTTATGTAGTCCAGCTGGCCTCAGACATACTTTGTAGTTTGAGGTTAGCCACAAACTCATGGTGATCCTCCTGCCTCAGCTTCTGAGAGCTGGGATTGTAAGTATGCGTCACCACACCGGATTTAGAGCCTGAGATTTTACAAGCTGTCCTACCGCTTGTGGGGAAGGGTCTTGACAAAGATGGAACTCTCCTGCAGGTCCCCTGGCCCCTAAAACCCCAAGTCTCACTTGGGTTCTGTGCTCCGAAAGTTCCACATGTCTCCTTACATCCAAGTCTGATGAGCTGCAGTTCAGTCTTGTGTCTGAGCCCGGTCCCTTCATGTCCTTGACCCTGAAAGACTAAGACTATGGGAGTGGAGAAGACCCAGGACCCTGTGCATTGCTAGTGGTTCGAACCAAAGTGTCAGGGTAGCCCAGTGGTGACAGAGTGGCCAAAGAGACAGAGCCTGTGACTCAAAACTGGACTCTAAAGGTACCAGCGAATGGGGAGATTCAAAGAAGCTACTTAAACCTCCCAGGCTCAGATACTCCTGCTCTTCCAACACCAGAGACCATCAGCTTTCACAGACAGCAGCCACGTTTGAGTCTTACAGTGAGGGTGGGGAAGGGGATGAATTTGCCTTCCTATTAAGTTCCCAAATCCAAACACTGCTGGCTTCCCCGAGGCCCCTCCACAAGGTTATAGAGCAGTAGCAGCTGTTGGGGAGAGGAGACTCACTGCCCAGTCATGCTGCCTCCAAGTCTTGAGACAATGCAGCTTTTGTGAGACATGGCCCATGCTGGGATGGATTGTTCAGGGGTGCAGTTATCTTTGAGTAACTCAATTCACTGAGCTGGGGTCAGATCGTTTGGTCTGTCCCGGCCGCCCTATCGAGGGTGTATAAATGTCTGTCCGCATCTCCCCATAAATAGCCACACACTTTTCACAGGCCTTTTCCTGGGGGTCTCAGCCCTTCTCAGAACAGCCCTGTCTTTGTAAACTGGGACCTAACATTTGTTTGGAAAGCTGAAGGCTTGAAGTGCAGTGTAGTGGTGAGGGACCTCAGTGCAGCCAACACACACTGGTGAGATGCTAGGTCTGTCTATGGTTCCCACCTTAACCACAAGGGCCACAGAGTAAGGGAGGGTAAGGTAAAGCCAGCAGGGTGCTGGCCGCCAGGAGTGGTGGGGACTGAGGCATATGGGGAGCCTGCATGATCCTTAGATGACATCCAGGCAGCAGACCAGGACGAGTCTGTGGCTTGTCAGTCGTGAGCTCAGGATCTTGCCCCCACACAGGGCCCAGCAGAGGGAAAGGAAAAGCTCTGAGATCATTCCAGACACAAGATGACCGATGCCCATGGTGGTTCCTCTTCACTGTCAGTGTGACTGGATTTAGAATAGCCTAGGAGACACACCTCTGGATAGAGCTACAAGGAATTCCCAGAGGGTTTATTCGAGGGGGGGACGACCTACCCTGAATGTGATAGTGTCACACCATGGGTTGTGGTCCTGGGCTGGATAAAAAGAAACTTCTTCCTGACCGACTGTAATGTGAGCAGCCACCTCGGGTTCCCACTGCCGCGCCTTCCCTGCCATGATGGACTGTACCCTCAAACCAGGAGCCAAAATAACTTTAAGCTGCTGGGGTGGTGTGAATGAAAACGGTTTCCTATAGGCTCATGGACTTGGACACTTGGTCCCCAGTTGGTGATGCTGTTTGTGGAGGTGATGGAGAACCTTAGGGGAGGAAGCAGAGCACTGGGGGGGGGGCAGCTTTGAGTGGAGCCTTGCCCCACTTCCTGTTGTCTCTCTCTGTCTCCTGTGTGTGTGGAAAACAATGTGACCAGCCAGCTTCCTGCTCCTGCCATCATGTCTGCTGCCAAGTGTCTCTTCCCATGATGAACTCTGTACTGGAACCATAAGCCAAAAGAAGCCCTTTCTTGGGGCTAGAGAGATGGCTCAGTGGTTAAGAGCACTCACTGCTCATCTAGAGGACCCAGGTTCAATTCCCAGCACACACACCACAGCTCACAATTGTCTGTGACTCCAGTTCGGGGGGCGGGGGGGGATTTGATGACTTCTTCTGACTCTGCAGACCCCACATACACGCATGTAAAACACACATACACATAAAATCAAGAAGAATAAAGCTTTAAAAACAAATAAAGGAACAAACCCTTTCTTCTCAAAGTTGCTTTTGGTCATGAGATTCTCTCACAGTTACAGAAGCGTAACTACCTAAGTTGTTTTTGCCTACTATTTTGTTGCTGTCATGAGAAAAATAACTGATACACCCCTTTCCTCCAAAGGATGGGTCTAGACTGGTATGTGACATTAGGACATTTATTTTATGTCCCTTTTGTACAGGTCCCAGGGCCAGGTAGGGGGACAGGAGACAAGGAAAGGGACTGCAATAAATAACATGGACAGACAGAACGCCCCTCTAAACAGCTGAGGTTAAAAGGGGGTAGAGGGGAGCTGTAATATGGGCATGGTACGTTGACATGGAGGAACAGCAGGGAAGGAGGGGGAGGCCAGACCCCCAGGACCTCACTATCTCCTGCCCTGCCCCTTCCTGCCCTCACCCCTACCACTTTCAAGAGGAAGGGAGCCCACAGCCAGTGGGGGCCAGCGAAGGTCCTGATGAGGGGGTGAGCCACAGGGCCAGCCCCCCAGCTTCACTTGACTCGGATTTCGGCGTACTCAGCCAGTTCCTCTGTCAGGGTGTAGCTGTCCTTGGTGGGCTGTTTACCCAGGTCTGAGTGGGAATAACTGAGGTCCAGCTCTGGGGGCTCCCCCCGAAGGCCCAGCAGCCTCCTCCCAGATCCCAGGCGCCTCTTGCTCTATGGAGGGGAGAAGATAGCCATCAGCAGAGTTCTTTCTGACTTCCCCATCAAAGCCTGGGGCGTTGGCACCCCTTTCTGCAGGGCCACCAGCTCAGGGAGTTTCAGTCACAGAGACCCATTCAGGGTGGGGGCCTTTGCAAGCACCGGCACCTACTAACATCGCTATCTTCTGATTGCGAACCTTGACATTTGCCTAGGAATTCCAGGCTCCAGGAAGCCCTCTTTGAGAAAGTAACCTTAGGGTGCAGGATTTAACCCAGAACACCTCTCTAGATTATATCTTGGTGGGACCACGCTTATGGGAAGTTTCCAAGTTGCCTGGTTCAATAAACCTTTATCTCTGTGGACGTGGCATGAGGTCTCCTCATTGAGGAGATCCTGCGGGTGTGAACCACCCCTCTTCCCCAGCTCTCTACTCCCGCCCCACCAACATCTGGACACACAGTAGGACAGTGGCCACAGACAGAAAAAAGGAAATCAGCGGAGGGACAGACTAGACAAGGCCAGGGCTGCTGAGCGAGGCTGGGATTAACCAAAGAGCGCCACAGATGCCTGACTGGGACACACACACAAGCACACCAGCCCCGAGGCCCCGCTAGGGCCCAGAGGCTGACACACTGAGGCCCCCGGAACCTACCTCCTGGGGCTCTCAGTGACTTTCCCGGGTAGAGACCTCTCTGGACTATTGAAGAAGGAAATGAAGTCACAGGCACAGGCCAGGAGGGCAAGGCTACCCAGGCCCCACCTCTCCAGCCCTCTGGAGCCTCCACGGTACCTCCTCCCCTCCAAACCAGCCCTCCAAATACCCGCCCATGAGGCTGGCCTCCCTTCTGCTCTGGCTTTACCGCCCCCCCCCCCAGCCCCACCTTTGGCAACCTTGACATTGTGACATTCCCTAGCTAACCGGGAGCCACAGCGGTGTGGCTCTCACCTCATACTTATCAGGTGCCCCAGAGATTCGGAATTCGGGGGTGTACAGGACGTGAGGGTTGTCCCCCGCCGAGAAGCTGGGGTTCTCTGTGACGTTCTTTCTGCAGGGAGGCATGACACATCAGTTTTACTGGGGACTCCTGGGTCACCCTCTCCCCACACCCGAGTGCCTCCCTCCCTAGCTGCTTCCAGGGTGCCTGGGCTTGCTCACAGGTGGAGAGCTTCAAGCAGGCCAGGAGGCTGCAGCATACAACATGGCCGAGCATCCCGGGGAGTCTTCCCAGTACAACATCTGTCCTGCCCACGCACACAGAACTACCTGGCTTGCTCACCCCAGCCTCCCACAGTCTCCCCCCACCCTGCCTGGAGTCTCCACGTCTCCAGACCAGCGTAGCTGGTACTCACTTTCTGCGGGTCTGGGTGATATAGCACACAATGGCGATCAGGATGGCAAAGGCGACCACGGCACCCACGGGCCCGATTTTGGCCCACATCAGTCGGTCTAGGGACAGAGAAGGGGCAAGAACTCTCAGGCCTATGGATAGACCTGAGGATGCCTGGATTGTCAGGACACCCCCAGGGAGTCAGAGACCAAACTTTTAGGCAGCCTCTGCTCACGGAATACAAAGTGAACTTTCTTAGTACTGGAGTTTGAACTCCATGTCCGCCCAAGTATTAAGCAAATGCTTGCTCCTTGGGCCCCAACCCCTCACTGGGGGATTCTAGGCAGGGGCTCTACCACTGAGCCACACCCCAGCCCCTCACTGGGGGATTCTAGGCACATGCTCTACCCTCAGCCACTTGCAATCTTAGTAAGTTGCCTAAGCAAGCTTAGAACTCATAATCCTTTGACTCGGCCCTCCCAATAGCTGGGGTGACAAGTCTGGATAACATCTTTTGCTGTTTTATCCGTCTATGTGATTGACCCATGGTTAGGGGCCTGATCAGCAGCAGGAATAGGAGTGGGGCAGATCCAAGAGGCCCCGCCCTGTGGCTCCCACTCCCAGATCACATCACTCACGTGCTCCCTGGAAGGGCAGCTCTAGGCTCTGGGTGCCATAGAGGTTCCTGGAGGTGCAGATGACCCGGGGTGGGGCCTGGGCCTGCCCCCGTAGCGTAAGGATGCTGGTGAGTAGGAGGCCGCTGCGTTCCGAGTACACGAACTCCCTTTCCGTCTCATTCACAGTCACGTTCCGGGAAGGCAGCTCAAAGGCCACGGAGGGCTCCGGATTCGATTTCACCACACACAGGCACTGCACTGTGTCTCTGGCCGCGGCACAGTGGGACTCCAGAAGGATTATGGGAGCAACTGCGAGATGAAAACCAAGGCTGAGGGTGAGACCAGGCCTCCAGAACGCTTTGGTAGGGGCAAGTCCAGGGTGTCCAGAGGTGGGCGGCTAGCTCTGTGTAGTCCTGGCCTAGAAACATGGACTCCCAATCCCTCTGTAACCCTGCCCACTACAAGTTGTCCCTTCAGACTGAACACGATCCAGCAGCAACATGGGACTTCACAGCCCCTGGCAAAGTCCTTAGATTGTCCCGAAGCGCTGAAATACACTAACCAGAGCTGGGTATGATAGTGCACGCCTGCCTTTAATTCCAATACTGGCGGGGCAGAGGCAGGTGGACCTCTGTGAGTTCGAGGCCAGCCTGGCCTACTTCGAGAGTTCCAGACCAGCCAGGGCTCCAGAGTGAGACCCTGTCTCAAACAAGCAAGTACACCAGTCTAAACCAACATCCCCACCCTGTACACACCATCAGGCCTCCTGTGCTCGATGACAGTCATGGGGAGATTTAAGAGAGAGATAGAGAGTCGAGTCTGAAATGGCAGGCACCTCAGAAGGATACTCGTTTCTCACTCTGCACACGATGGGGGGGGGGTCATAGCCCCCTCCCCCGCATACAAGTTCTCCTAATAGATACCTTACATGGACCACCATAAAATCCAAGGACTCCTTCTTGGGAATCTGGACCCATATTAGCCCGGGTGTTTGAGATATTCCCTGTGAGACCCTCCTGCCTCTACCTTTGACCTTTGAAGTGACTCCAGCCTTGATATGGGGACAGAACAGCCATGTTCTCCCACCTGCACCATCTCTAACTTTGGCCATGGACTCTCATCGTGGTTGGGGGGTGAAGTTTTCCAAAAGGGACCCATGGGCTCTGGCCATTTGACCCCTCCAAGCCACAGCCTCCTTCGGCAGCTTTCCTCCCTCTCCCCTGGCCCTGATGATGCTCCCCAACTTGCTTCCTCACCTGGAGACTCCTTGAATCCCCATCCCCTTTCTCATTACCACCAACAACCCTCTCCTCCTAAGCTTACATGGTTGAGCCTTGCTTCCATAGCTCTGATTACACATTTAGCCTAGGATGGTTTTTTTTTCCTTTCATTTTTTCAGAATAGAAGTTATACTAGAACATTGAGTAATGCTTTTTGCTTGTTTGGTTTCATTTTGTTTTGTTTTGAGACAGAGCCTTGTTATGTAACTCTGAATAGCCTGGAACTTGCTGTGGTTTTCCATCTCCCAAGTGCTGGGATTGCCAGGCTTGTGTCACCATGACCAGTTAAATGATGCAGTTAAATGAACTCTGTGAGTTCGAGGCCAGCCTGATCTACAGAGTGAGTTCCAGGACAGGCTCCAAAGCTACAGAGAAACCCTGTCGAGGAAAACAAAACAAACAAAAAAGAATGAATACTAGAGGTCACCAATTGGCCACCAAGTCCCTGGACTCCTCCTGTCTCTGCTTCCAGTAGTAAGATTGCAGGAGCCTGCCTTCACACATGGCTTTCTTCTTCTTCTTCTTCTTCTTCTTCTTCTTCTTCTTCTTCTTCTTCTTCTTCTTCTTCTTCTTCTTCTTCTTCTTCTTCTTCTTCTTTCATGATGCATGTGATTTTAACTCAGGTCCTCACGCTTGTACAGAAAGCATATAACACACCAAGCCATCTCCCCGGCCCCTAAAGTATGCTTTTAAAACTATGCACATCCAGGGCCTGGAGAGATGACTCAGTTAAGAGCAATGGCTGCTCTTCTAGAGGTCCTGGGTTCAATTCCCAGCACCACAACAGCTCATAACTGTCTGTAACTCAAGTTCCAGGCGATCCAGTACCCTCACACAGACATACATGTAGCAACCAATGTACATCAAATAAAAACAAAATAAATCACTAACAAAAGCCAAAGAATTAGACAAAGAAAAAACTATGTTCATCTGTCATGAACGATCTGACACCTCTCTGCTGGTTCTAGACCAAGTGCTGGTACTGAGTGACTTCTGACCCAAATCTGTTCACACAGGCAAAAGACCATCAGCTCACTGACTCCGCCCATTCCCAAGCCCGGAGGAGTGGGCCAGTAACAGCGATGGGCAGAAGAAAGTCACAGGAGCAGATGGATCTGCACCGGAGACGGGTCCTTCCAGCTGGAGCCTCACTGCGCATGCCTCTAAGCCTGCAATGCTACAGCCGAGCCCTGTCCACACTCTGCTTGCTGTAGTGCTGATCAACAGCTCAGCCCAGAGGAAATGAGTGACACCGAACCTGAACTAAGGGAACTTTTCTGAAATGCTGGCGTTCGGAACATCACAGCCAACCCGCTGCCGACAAGGGCCCACTCCGGTCGCCAGAGTGCCGGCCCCCTAGCTGTGTGTGTGTTCAGTATCTTTTCGGCTCCTCAGAAGTTTCAGAATAACTATATGAGCCTTTGGCAAAGTCAAACAACGGAGAGTCGTGGGGGTGCGTGGCTTTGGCAACGCAATTCTGCCATCTACTGGCTATGTGTAGCCAGTGAGCCTTCGAGATGGGAAAGTAAAGATGGAGGTGGAACTTTGGTGTTGGGGTTTGGTTTTTTGAGTCAGAATCCTGGGTACTCCAGTGTGATAGTGGTCAGCACTGCGGAATTACCTGAGCGGGAGTCTCAGTGAGGGCCTGTCTAGAGTAGGCTGGCCTGTGGGCATGACTCTGAAAGCGAACAACATTGGTTCACGGGGTCATCCATGCCCTGACACACACTGAATGAACAGCAAAGAGAGAACTGGGCTTGGCGTTAACTCATCACTCTCTGCTCTTGACTGTGGATGTGTCAGGACCAGCTCCTTCAAGTTCCTGTTAACATGATAGCCCCGCAATGACCGGCTGTAGCCTGGAAACACAAGCTAAACAAACATGTCTCCCCTAACTTGCTTTCAGGAGAGCACATACACACAAACTAAGATATCCAGGCTGGCCTCAGGCTCCCTAGGTAGCCAAGGGTAACTTCTGATTCTTCTCCCTCCACCTCCTGACTGCTGGAATTGGGGGTGGGATGCCAACCTAGCTGGCTTATGCAGCACTGGGGGATGCAACCCAGGGCTTCAGACATGCTCACTAAGTGTGCTACCAACGGAGCTACATCCCCAGTCCCTGGAGAAGGAGAGGTGCTGTTAGCTCACAAGAGGCTATGGGACTCCAAAGACAGGTAAACGAATGAACAGGTATGAAGTTCTTAGCATCCCAGCCAAGTGCTCACATCTGTATAGATAAAGCATCTAGCAGAGGAAGCACGCAAAGCTTTGGCTGCAGTCCCAGGCTTGAGTCCTGAGGAAAAGCCAATGGGACAAGACAGTGATATCTAGGAATGCCTTCGACACATTCGTCTCATCCTCAGTCATCTTAGCTATGAGGTGTTTTTGTTATCTCTTTTTGCAGAAGGAGCTTTGGGCATGGGGGTATGGTTCAGTGGTAGAGCCCCTGCCTAGAATCCCCCAGTGGGGGGCTAGGGGTGTGGTTCAGTGGAAGAGCCCCTGCCTAGAATCTCCCAGTTGGGGGGCTGGGAGCAATTGCTCAGTGGTAGAGCCTCTGCCTAGAATCCCCCAGTGGGGGGCTGGGGGCATTGCTCCACAAGCATAAGGCCCTGGGGTCCATCCTCAGCACTGTTTAAGAGGTACAGTTTAGAGGTCATTTCTATAAGTCAGGCAAAGCTGAGGAAGAAGCCTGGGGAACTAGAACAAGAACATGGCCTCTGTTGTTGGGAAATTCTTGGAAAGCAGGAGGAAGAGGTGTCAAACCTAGGATTTGGCTGCTACCTCCTGTAGTGAAGACAGGCATAGGGTTGTGCGGAGTGGGGGAAGCGGTCCACAGTGAAATCAGGCCAGGTGCTAGTTGGCTGAGTAATAATTACTTTCACTCTCAAGACATTAGCTTATAAGATTGTGGGGGAAAGGGAACACTTCTGCATTGCTGGTGGGAATGCAAGCTGGTACAGCCCCTTTGGATGTCAGTGTGGTGATTTCTCAGAAAATTAGGAAACAACCTTCCTCAAGACCCAGTAATAGCACTTTTGGGTATATACCCAAAGGATGCTCAATCGTGCCACAAGGACATGTGCTTAACTATGTTCGTGGCAGCTTTGTTTGTCATAGCCAGAACCTGGAAACAACCTAAATGCCCCTCGATCAAAGAATGGATAAGAAAAATGTGGTACATTTACACAATGGAGTACTACACAGCAGAAAAAAAAATAACGACAGCTTGAATTTTGCAGGAAAATGGATGGAGCTAGAAAACATTATTTTGAGTGAGCTAACCCAGACACAGAAAGACAATTATCACATGTACTCACTCATAGGTGGTTTCTAAACATAAAGCAAAGAAAGCCAGCTTACAAACCACAATCCCAGAGAACTTAGACAACAATGCGGACACTAAGAGAGACTTACATAGATCTAATCTACATGAGAACTAGAAAGTAGAAAAAGACAAGATCTCCTGAGTAAATTGGGAGAATGGGGACCTCGGGGGAAGATTGAAGGAGGGAGGAGAGAGGCAGGGAGGGGAACAGAGAAAAATGTAGAGCTCAATAAATATCAATTAAAAAAAAAGAGAAAAAAAAGGCATTGGCTTATACATGTGTCCTTAGCATTCCCCTGCCTGTGCTGTGTCTGCTAATAAGCTTGGCGGCTCCCTGTCCCCATCCCCCGCCACTCCAGCGCACATTGCAACAGCTCAGTCAGTGCATGAGCTTAGGGCAGTAAAGCCTAAGCAGTGCAGAGTAGAGCAAGGCTGCCTAGGTCTGATTCTCAAAATCTGCTCTTTCTTAGCTGCATAGCCTTGGGCAAGTGTCCTAATCTCTCCAGGCCTCAGTTTCCTTCTCTGTAAGGTGGGCATTGATATCATGAAAATGAAATGGGACCCTGCACAAAGCATCTCCAACAATGTCTGGTACCTAGCAATACTCTCCAACGGACAAATTCCAGAGTTATTTTAATTGTACAGATGGGCAGTGACCACAAGATACTGAACCTCGCCCTTGGTCAAAAGCTTCTCCCCCCCCCCCCAAACTCCCAGAATGCAGTTAGCACAGATTCAGCTTCCCTGCCATTCCCCATCCTTCTCAGGGAGCAGGGTCAGGCAAAGCAGGCCCTGGTTGGGATGCATGGGTGCCTCCCAATCACCCAGGTGTCCCCACTGAGCCCTGTGGTGGAAGCCGTGGGGGAGGGGCACTCACACTCCACAGACAGGTTGAAGGCAGTGGCTGTCTGGCCATACTGGTTCTCAGCCACACACCAGTACTCGCCATCGTCCTCGGGCGTCACTGCGGGGAGTTCCAGCTGCAGCTGACTTTCATAGATGACCGTGGCCAGGATCTGCTTCTCTTTGAAGATGGTGAGAATGGGGTCAGGGTTGCTCTGTGTGGAGCACAGGATGGAGACAGTCTCCCCTTCTACGGCCACCACCGTCCCGTTCACTGTGGGCTTCCAAGGTGCATCTGGCGGGGAGACAAAATACCAGAACCCATGGGAACTCTTCTATTTGCTGGCCAGTTCCCACCACTAAATGTGACCCGTGACACCTCAGATCTACAGCATCCAGTCCTGGCTGTCTTATTTACATGAATTGCTGTTCTGTATGCAGAGAATCTGTCCCTTTTTAATTTTTTTTTTAAAATGCTGTTTATTTATTCATTTGCTTTTGAGACAGGATCTTGCCCTAGCTGGCCTTTTACCTCACTATATAGTCCAGGTTGGCCTTGAACTTAGGGCAATTTTCCTGTCTCCGCCTCCTGAACGTTGGAATTACATCTGTGACCTGGGAGTTTGTCGTTGGATGTTAGCACTACCTACTCCTTTCCCAGCAATGCAGACTCTTATCTTAACCCTGGGACTCACTTTTCCCATCTTGAAGATGAGCTTAGGAATTCCAGCTTCATAGAACAGGGGGGAACATCTAGCATGGGATGAGACCCTTACGAGTGCCAGGCACTGCCCACTGCCAAGCAAGGCCCTTGTGGGAAGGTGCTGTGTAAGGAAACCAGGCACATTTTCAGCCAGAGGACTTGGGCTTAAAAAACAAAAAGCTTATGGAGGAGGACTCAGAGGGCCATGGTTCTAAGGAGGATGGGGAAGGAAGGCTTGAGGGAGCTGAGCAGAAGGCGTAGGGGATGCCAGGGCAAAGAGCATGTGTATGGAGCAGCCAGGAAGTGCTGAGGGAACATTGGCTGGCACCGTCTTTATTATCCCCAGCCCTGGGCACTGTGCCCCAATACATATTTGTGAATGAATGAATGAAGAATGAAGACATGCGCGAATGACCTGTGCTTGCTTCCCAGTTGAGTGTCCCGCTCTAACGGTGTCCATCTCTTATCACAACCAGGTCCATGCCATGGGCTGACTGACGCCTGGGGTCCCCTCAGTCTTCCCATTAAACTACAACCGGGGCCAGCCAGATGGTTCAGGGGGTAAGGAAGCTTGCAGTCAAGCAGGATGGATGACCTGAGCTGAGTCCCTGGGACCCGTATGATAGAAGACCAGGACTGAACCTCCACACGACAGACATCCCGGCATGTACGAGCTACCCACCCCCACGCACACACAAATAAAGATTAGATACATGTTAAAAAAAAACTTTAGCTGCAACTGTCCTTATTTTAAAATGCAAATAAGCCCCTGGTGTTTAAAACTGGTCCCTCTGAGAGTGGCGCCTTCCCGATGTCTGTTCCCTGAAAGGGTGTATGGGTACCCCGGGGTAGAGGGACTCACACATGACACTCAGCTCCACCGTGCGGTTGTCCTGGCCATAGGCATTCTCTGCCAGGCAGGCGTAGACGCCGTCCTCCCCTGGTGTCACCTCCTCCAGATCCAGGTACAGGCTGTCAGCCACTGCCTCCCTCAACACCATCCCGTCCCGCATCCAAGTCAACAGAGGCAGCGGGTTGCTGTCAGCCCCACAGAGCAGGCTGACATGGGAGCCCTCAATGGCCTCCACAGACGAATTCATCTCCACAATCACTGGGGGGTCTGAGGCCCGGGAAAAGCAAAAGGTCAGGGTCAGATCCGGACCCCTCCATTAGCCGAGATCCCACTTTACAGGCCCCTTCTTCGGGTCCTACACCTTGGGACCCACCAACCAGACCTAACTCCACCCCAGACCCTCATCCCTCCCAGACAGCCCAAACAGTCTGGGTCCCGCCCCAAACCCTACCTTCCAGGTCTCACCCACCAGACAGGTCCCACCCCAATACACCGCCCACCAACAAGACCCCGCCCTAGTCCACACCCATACAAGCCCCTCTCACATTCTCCCTACCCGGCCACTCCCCGTCCCGTCTCTTCCAGGCCCCGCCCCTGCCCCCACCCGCACCCAGGCTCACACTTGACATCCAGGCTGGCGTAGCCCTCGAACTGCAAGGTGGTATTGGGAAAGGCAGCCTGACAGCCCAACCGGTGGCCGTTAGCCTCTCTAGTGGGCACGAAGTGTAGCAGCGACACCTGCACCCAGGTGCCTTCATCCTCACGCAGCCGACCCAGCACAGTGGGCTCCCCCAGCCCCTCATGGCCCAGCCAGCTCAGCTCCGGGCGCAGCTCCGGACAGTTGTCTGGCACCATGCAACTGACCTCCACTTCACTTCCGGCCACCACCTCCGGGGGCACCACGATATTGGGTGTGTCTGTGTATGAGGTAGAGAAAAAGGAGGGTTTTGGAAGCAATCTCAGGCTGAAATCATACCCGCCTTATCCGGCTCCACTCCTGGGACTTTATCCCCCAGGGCCCCCACAGCTCTCTCTCCCCTGGTGTTGGTCGCCTCCCTACCCACACCACGCCGGCCCTAAGCACTTCACAGAGCATATCAGGACCCTAGAATAAAGCTACAACAGTACTAAAAGGGCGCTATTGCTATGCTCACTTAGCCTATGAAGATGCCGAGGCCACAGCTCGGGCAGCATTAAATTGGGCTTCAGACTTTGTCCTCTGCTTCGGTGGCATCTGTGGGTTCTATTTCATTAGATTCCTCTCTGGTTTCTGTATGCATCCCCTACCTGAGCTTTTGGGTGGGGGAGGGGAGAGCAGTTGGCATGGTGCCGTGCGTATGTGTGAGGATATGATATTGTCCTGGATGTCATCTGGGAAGAAGAACCTCAGATGAGAAAGTGGCTCTGTCGGATGAATGGGCCTGCAGGTAAGGCTGTGAAGCTTTCTCTGATCCATGATTGGTGCAGGAGGATTTAGCCACTGTGGGCTGTTGCGTCTTTGGGCAAGCGGGCCTGGAAGGTATGAGAAAAGCTGCCGAGAGTGAGACTGAGGGGCAAGCCGGTAAGCCATCCTCTGTGGTCTCGGCTTCAGTTCCTGCCTCCAGGAGGCCTGGAGTCCCTGCTCTGGCTTCCTGCAGTGGTGGACTCTGACCTGACATCAACTGTAATACCCTCCGCCCTCCCATGGTGCTTTTGGTCCCTGTGTTTATCACAGCAATTAGAAAGCACATTAAGACAGGTATATCACAGGGGCAGGGAGCTGGCCTGTTTTGTAGGCCTGTGTGCATGATTTGGGTGTGTGATAAATGGATACTCTGGTGTGCTGTGTGTGTGGCATGGTTCCTTTCTGTGTTAGGGCTACCCACAAAGACCAAATGCTGCTGGAAAACTTAACCTAAGAACTCTAATTAGGGAAGCCTCTCATGGACCGGGCAGTGGGAGTCCCTGAAGCCAGGCAGGGGCCTCTATTTTAATCACCAAACCTGGCCACAGCTGCCAGCAGATGGTTTTCCCTTTTCTTTCTCTTTTTTTCTCCTCCACAGTTTTGAGGCTTGACCTCATGCATGTAGTCAACACTGTACCACAGAGCTAGATCCTTGATCTGTGTTGTCAGACTTCGGGGCAGGCACCACTATCCGCTGAGTTATTTTTGTGATCCCACCTGCCTTTCTCTGTCGTATTAGGAATAGAACCATGCAAAACCAGTACAAGAATTCAGCCATTAGCCCGAAACCTCTGGTGTTGGTTTCTATGGCAAACAGTGTGCCTGACAGCAAAGGTCCTGCATCTACCAGCCAGAGATTAGATCTGGTACTGCAAACAGCTCTCAGCCTTCAAACCGTGTACCCCCCACCCCCCGCTGTGTCTGCTGTTCTCTGTTCCACTTCACACGAGGAAGCCAAGGCCCAGAAAACTTAATCAAGGTACCCAAAGTCATCCAACCAAAGAGGCATCTAGAGGCCTCACCCCCGACCCCAGGTCCCCTCTGTCTTTAGCTCTAGATGTCTTTAGAAGAATAAGAGCAACCTCAGAGGGCAGCCAGACTACTCAAGGCCCGATTTGTTTATGGCTGTCATCTGTGTGACCCATGTGGGCATTGGGATTTGCACCCACTTAAATCAACCTCTTTTGGGTCCTGCATTCAGAACTGGCGGCACAGGGGCTGAGGACGCCCACCCGTTCTTCCCTCTCCCACCCAGCCTTGCTGTAGCCCCTCAGAGCCCACCCAGCGCTGGGGGACTAACTCACTGATGATGTCCAGAACGCTGTGCTCTGAGAAGGTGTACTGGTTGTAGCCGCCCAGGTCCCCACGGAAATAGTACTTGCCCCCCAGCTCGGGGCTGAGTGTGCTGAGAAGCAAGGTGCAGTTACGGAGACCCAGGTCTCCCAACAGACGGCTGCGGCCCTGGAAGCTCTCGTGGACCACTTGTGTGCGGGACTTGAAGACCACAGGTGGGTAGTTCTTAGGGTAGGGACTATTGAAGTACCAGACGCCGTGTACCACAGCCGGTCGGAGCTCGTCGGGGAAGTCGAAGCGGCACGGGATGGAGACACACGTGCCCTCGAAGGCTGAGATGGATGAGGGCATCCAGGCTCCCCAGTGGCCTCCTCGAGAAGCTATAGGTGAGGGGGGGAGCACAGAAGCTGAGGGACATAGCCCACCCATTATCTCCAACAGTGCCCAGCATGGGCCACTGGGCTGGGATGTGGGGGCTGGGACACGTCTCCCCGGCCATTACCTGAGATCATTATCCAAAACAGCGGCAGAGTGGTGAGGAATATCATGGTGTCCAGCAAGTGAGTGAGCTAAAGCTGAAGAACAAGAGTGAGTTTTTGGCATTGTTGTTTGTTTGTTTGTTTTTCTGAGACAGTTTCTCCTGGAACTTACTCTGTAGACCAGGTTGCCCTCTAACTCACAGAGAGTCATCTGCCTCTGCCTCCTAAATGCTGGGATTAAAGGTGTGGGCTGCCTCTGCCACCACCACTCAGCTAAGAGTGAGTTTTAAAAGAGCCACAGAAGCCAGGCGGTAGTGGCACAGGCCTTTAATCCCAGAACTCACTATCTCTGTGTGTTCAAGGCCAGCCCCATCTACAAAGCTACAAAGAAATCCTGTCCTGAAAAATAAATAAATAAATAAATAAATAAATAAAAAAGACAAGGGCACAAAATGGGGTGCCTGGGCCAAGGCTATCTGCTATTGACATTTATAAATACCAGACCTCACTGCCTCGTTCTACAATGATCCCCCACATTCTGCTAGTCAAAGTGGGGTGCCACAAGCCAAGCTAAGCTCCAAGACTTGAAAGTTAAGCAAGCTGCCTGAAGTTACCCAGCTCAAGCAGGGGCCCAGACACCTCATTCCTGCCTCCATTTCTCCCCAGATATTATTCTCCCTAGAATAATAGGAACAACTGCTCTTCAGTGAGCAGCTGGATCATTTAGGGCCCCGTTTGTCTCATGTCTGCCATTCTCATAGCTCAACTCTGGTCTCTTTGAGATAGGTACAATTACTGGTCACCTCCAAAGTCCAGAGGGGTGCAAAGCTTGCCCAAGGTCACACCACAGTTGGTCTGCAGACTTAGTGGCCAAGCTGTGCTGTCTCTGGGTGGTAGTGGGTGGTGACCTAAGCACCATCGTCCTGCTTTTCCACCTCTCGGAGAGTTCTAGGCAAAGACAGAGCCAACACTCCTTCTGTGGTAAGAAGCGGGTTGTTAGGCTTAAGAAAATATTGGTATTTTAGCCCTTACCTCAGTCTCCCTGAGTTGAGAATATCTCCTGATTCCACTTGAAGTGGCCAGTCAGCCTAGAACACTAATCAGACACAAGTTAGGGGGAGAGAGCCCGAGCGTCCATCGCCCCTGCTCTTCCGTGCGTACTATGGGTTGAGTCCTTGTAAGAAGAACCCTGGATACCCGGGATGCTCCCACACAGCCTCAAAGATACTGCGCCATAACAACACACCCACCAAAGCTGGGGTGTGGGAGAACTGGGGGGGGGGGGAGGAAGGGAGTGGTAGCTCTGGGCTGGGGAGAGCAGCGTGTGGTGAGTGGGGTGAAGGAGCAGATGAGGCCTGGGGGTGGCAGGCAGGGACCCGGTACCATCAATGACTCGGTTTCACAACATCAGCATTCCCAGCATGCCGTGTGAATTCCTGCCGCCCTCTCCCACCCGCAGCAGGCCCCGGGTGTCCCCACCCTCACCAGAGGCCAGTGGCCAATACAAAAGGGCCCTGTTCCCTTGGGGGTGTGGGTGCCCCATCCTAGGGACCTCCTGAGGGTAGGTGGGGCATGAGTGAGAACTTGGACGTTCCTGATTGAGCTCTCCGAGGGGCCAGAAAGGGCCAGAGGTGATGGCCCCTTGGTTCCCCGCTGCTCTGTGGGTCGTTTGGGATTGGAGCCAGGATGTTGAAGTGGCTGCTTCCCCACCCTGCCTCCCCCCCACCCGGCCTTGACTGCCCTCTTCCCACTGCTGCAGACGTTCGGCCAGAAACATGCGAACGCTAGGAGGAAATGTGGCAGCCAGCAAGAACAGGCTCACACAATGGCGATTCGCGCGGATACAACCCCACCCAGAGACCCTGTTTCTACAGAGAAGCGTCTGTGCACCGGCAATGCAGAGACCACCTGACTGCCCTCGGTCTTCGACACAGCACGCCTGGGCAGTCATGGCTCTAACTGTCACACTCACAAGTCACAAGGACCTGCACACGCTGAGGTGTGACTACAGAGCTCTCCACCTATGGGCACAGCACAGCTGTGGCTGGAAGGACCTGGAGGTACCCAGAGGTGAGAACCAACCAATGATTGTAAGCAGATAGGTGTCACGGGCGTGCACACAGAGCATTCTCTACTGGGGCAAACTGTGGTCTTGGGGTGTCTCCGCTAGGACGATGATTTGAAGTTTTCCAAAGAAGCTAGTATTTGTAAAACAAACAGATCCCAAGTCTGTAGTGTTACGTTTCCAGCGTAGAAGCCAGGCAAAGTGACAGCACACCTATCAACCCAGAACATGGGAAAGGAGGCAGGAGGATCAGAAGTTCAAAACCAGCCTGGGCTCCTTTAGCAAGTTGGAGGTTGGTTAGCCTGGGCTACGCATGACCCCATTTCAACAAGCAGAAACAAACCCAAGGAAGGGGTGGAGATAGGGAAAAAAATACACACCTGCAAATCTCTCTAGAGAAGTATAATGAAAAAGAGTCAAGGAGCACTAATACAGAGGGTTCCCCGGGGGAGGGGGACACGCACACTCACCCTCTCACCCCCACCGTGGCTTCAAGTGTCTGATGGCTCTGCGACCTTCCCTTCTCCCCCAGCCCAGACCACTCTCCCGTCACTCCCAATTTTGGGAACCCCAGAGGAGCTGGCCCGGCGAAAGCCACCTCCATCGTGAGGTGTGCCCATGATTGAGGTCCCCTTGTCTCTTCTTCCCAATGCCCTGTTGCTGTCTCCACCCAGTCTCCACTGTCTCCATTGAGATCCCAGTCCGTTCCAAAGCAACACCCTGCCCCATTCCAAATGAGTGACCCTCCAGTTCACGGTGGCACTCCTTGGCTTCTTGGCATACCTGGCCTTGCTCATGCCCTGGCTGCCAGTGCTCCCGACCCCCTGGGGGAGGTTTGCCCCTCCTTCGCCTTAGCCGTCTCTACCTCAGTACTCACTTGGATGGTCTGGCTTCTGTGCCCTCTGCTCCGCTGGCCCAGCTCACACACAGTCCCTCGGCTTCCCAGGGTCTAGGCCCCCACTTGCCAGCCCCTCCTCTCCCCCCGGGTGCCAGGGGCCGCCTGCCTCCAGGGCCCAGCTCCTCCCTGCCCTCGGGGGAGGGGGGTACAAAGGGGCCCTTGTCACCACAAAGCTGGGACCAGGCAGCCCGACGCCTGGGTCCTACTAGCTCCTTCCTAGAGAAAATGGGGGTCTGCCTGCCTTGCTCCACCCCCTTCCTCCATGAGCATATACCCTAATTTTGGGCTTGGGGAGGTAGGAGTGGCCTCATGTTTCTGAAAGTTCCTGGAAAGGTGGAACCTGTTGTCTTCGAGGAATTGGTAGCAACATTAAGTGTGATGTTGGTCCCAAGAGTCCAGTAGAGAGAAACTGGTCTCTAGGAGGAGGAGGCACGATGCCCTCTCCCCGTTTGGCTCCAGAGTCACCTCTGCCATGTTGAGTCCCCTCCATGGGGTCCCTTCCTGGTCTGTTTTCTCCTTTCTACTTCTTGTCTTTCTTCAATGACCTTAGCCTCTGTCCCCTGGTGAGATCACCACCTTCCTCTGGTGAGATCGCCACCTTTCCCTGGTGAGGACAAGGGCTGTCTGTGTCGTTCCGAGTCTCCACTGGCTCAAAAGGTGCTTGCATATGTTCTGCTAAGGCCCTGTGGCATTTGGGACTCAGGGAGGTTATTCTTGACCCTCCTTGCTGAAGAGCTGTCCCCGCCTCATCCTTCCTGACCCCAGCCCTGCTCCCCCAGACTTAACGCTGGGGGCAGTGTCTCCCCCTCTTTAAAGTCACATCTATTGATTTGCTTATTTTTGATTTGTTGTGTGTTTTGTTTGTCTGTGCATCACTTGCCTGTGTGGTGCTCATGGAAGTCCCACAAGGCACCGGGTCCCCTGGATCTGGAGTTCCAGACGATTGTAAGCTACCATGTGGGTGCTGGGACCTGAACCCAGGTCCTCTGGAAGAGCAGCAAGCGCTCTTACCTGCTGAGCCACCTCTCCAGCTCCTACTTTATTTATTTATTTAGTGTATGTGTGTGGATTTGTAAATGTACCTCAGCTGGATGTGGAGGACAATCTATAGGAGTTGGTTCTCTCCTTTCCTCATGGAGGATGGAGGTCCCAGGGATCCACCTCGGGTCATCAGGCTTGGCATCAAGCACTGTTGCCCACTGACCTATCATGCTGGCCCACTCCTCTTTTTTTTTCTCTCCAATTTGTTCTTTTTTTTTTTTTTTTTTTTT
>NW_026068048.1:2806041-2825325 GCF_014885135.2 Alexandromys fortis
CCCGGCTCCAATTTGTTCTTAAAGGCTGTCTTGGTATATTCAGGCTGACCTCCAGCTCACTATGTAGCCCAGGCTAGTCTTGAATACCACATGCCCAAGTCTCCAGAGTGCTGGTATTATAGGCGTGTGCCACCACATCTGGTCCCTGCCCTCCATTCAAAAACTGTCCTTTCTTCCCATAGAACTCAACATGACTGAAGCTGGCCGCTTTGCCCTTCAGGATGCTGTCTGGTCCCTAACCTAACCCTACCTTGCCTTCTCATCTAGCCGGGAGCTCTGAAGAGAGCAGACATCCCACGGAAACCTGCCTGTGGATTTGTTTGGGATCTTTAAAAACCAGGCTTTTGTGCACACAGGGCTACGTTAGCTCTCTGAGCTGGGTGAGGACCCTCTGGGGTGGAGTCCACAATGGTCCTGAATCAGGCATGAGCTTTGCAAAGGGTGATTGAGGTGGCAGGACACAGGCGTTTCACTGCCCTGCAGAGGCCAGAGCAGGTGAGGGGTGTGGTGTGCGGGAGGAGGAGTCCTTTTTTTTTTTTCTCCAGGAGTGAGAGCAGGGAAATCCCTTAGACTAGAAAGCAGGTCAGGAGTTAGGGAGACTGGGCTTGGGGGTGCCACCCCCACCTCAGGCTTCATGACGTCAGGCTCTACCCGTGCCTTTCCCAGTCCGAGACAATGGTCCATTGAACGTGGGGAGGGGCTTGGAAGCCTAGGTTCCGGAGAAGAGAGAGCCCTGGTGCCTGGACTCTGGGGGTAGATATGAAGATTCCGGGGTGCCCTGTGCCACAGATGTCTAAGCAAACATACCACCGAGTTGGTGTTCCTGTGTAGAGGGGGGTGGTCTGTGAGCTTCGGGTGTCCAGAGGCAGCCCCTAGAGAAGGGAAATGGGCAGGTGAGTCCCACTGAGAGAGTCTTTTGTTGAGCCAGGGGACTGGGCACCCACCCATAAGGGAGGAGCAGATGGAATGAGAGCCATAGATGAGCTGGGTAAAGGGGCTACCTGTCACACAGATCAGCTGAAGACATCAAGAAAGCAGGCTTTCAGTCTGCAAGGGCTGGGGACAAATTTCTAAACTAGAATGTCTCATGTCACATCCTTTCAGGCATCAACTTCAGAATCAAGCTGCCAGCAGGGTTACTTCCTATTGAGCTTAGAGAAAAAGCCCTGCTGCAGTCCCCCAGCCTCCCAGCCCCCAGCCTCCAGCCCCCAGCCCCCAACCCCTCCTCCACTCAGCCTGGGACTCGGAGCTTTGCATATTCAAACAGAATTCTACCTGGATCTGTCTTTGTTCAAATCTCCCCTTTTGCCAAGACATCA
Source organism: Alexandromys fortis (assembly GCF_014885135.2). Lineage (NCBI taxonomy): Eukaryota > Metazoa > Chordata > Mammalia > Rodentia > Cricetidae > Alexandromys > Alexandromys fortis. The sequence continues at coordinate 2,807,361 of NW_026068048.1, forward strand.
ATCATGTTGGATTAAAGCCCACCATTATGACTTCTTAACTGTTACCCTCGGGAAAGACCTACCACCAAAGACAGGTGTCATGGCGCACACCTGTAATTCCAGCACTTGAGAGGTGGAGGCAGGAGGATCAATAAATTCAAGGTCATTCTCAGCTACATTAGACCCTGTCTTATCCTCCCTCAAAGAAGACCCCATCTCTAACTAAGGTCACATTCTGAGGGACTGAGTTTAAGACATCAGTATATAAATGGGGGCGGACATAGAAATTTTGTGTAGTGTAATGATCTTTGCTCGTTAGCCCAATTTTATCCAAAATAGCATGCAAACTAGAGAAGACATCTCCAGACGCGTAGTGCTGCGTGTCTCCTCATCGCTTAGTGTTGTCTTCTGCCAGGGCCTGGGCTTAGCCAGCCCAGAGTCCCTTCGCTGCTCTTAGTTAAGACTGGCTATTTCCTGCCAAGGGCTGTCACAGTGCGGTTCTCAGGACAGCAGCAGCTACAGGGCTGTGTCCTGTAGCTAGTCAAGGGACTACAGTTCAGTTGGTAGAGCGCTTGCCTAGCTTGTATCAAGCCTGGTGTTTGAGTCCCAGCACCACATATACTGGGTATACGGGGTATATTGTCATATGTCTATAATTTCAGCACTCAGAAGGTAGAAGACAGTGGATGGGAAGTTCGAGGTGATCCTCGCCGACCTAGTCCGAGACCAACCTTGGCTACCAGAGACCCTGTCTCACAAAAGGAGGCAAGGGGTGGAAAGATTAAGATGGGGAGTGAAGTCGGGCAGTAGTGGTGCACGCCTTTAATCCCAGCATTTCGGAGGCAGAAGCGGGTGAATCTCTGTGAGCTGGAGGCCAGCCTGGTCTACATAGCAAGTTGCAGGTCAGCCAGGGTTACACAGTGAGACTTTTTCTCAAAAGCAAATATTTCTAGGTCTAGTCTGTCTGCTGAGTGGGAAGCCCTGGGGATGGGGCTCAGCAGTGTGCACTTGAATAGGCTTGCATACCATCCACCCTGATGCATACTAAAGTTTTTGTTGGTGGTGGCTTTTTGGATTTTCAAAACAGGGTTTCTGTCCTGGAACTCTCTCTGTAGATCAGACTGGCCTTGAACTCACAGAGATCTGCCTGCCCCTGCCTCCCCTACCGAGTGCTCAGATCAAAAGTGTGTGCCACCACACAGGGCTTGCACACACACTAAAGTGTAATCCCTCTGCTTCCAGTGCCACAGCTCTAGGACCTTTTGGAAAAATGTATCTAAAAATGAGAGAAGGGTACCCAGAGCTGTTCCCTGTAATCAGCACTGCTAAGGGGTAGTTACATTTTTGCCAATGTAGCAAAACACCCTTGGAAACAGCTAAAAGGAGGAAGGATGTGTTTCAGCTCATGGGTCCAGGGATCCCTGTAGTGGTCGGTTGCCTCCATCAGGGACTGTGGGCCTCAGGCAAAGCATCATAGCAGGAGTGGACACTTGTTTCCAGCACGGAGCCAGAAAGCAGAAAGCGAAATAGACGACTTCCAGAAGCTTCAAACGCACACCTCCACGAATCTGTACTTTTAATTTTTTAGGTAGCAAGAAAGCTTAAAGATGAATTACACTTGGCCACGGTAAGAACAGAACTAGTCCAGGATGGCCCAGGTGCGGGGCAGGGTGCCAGCGGGACTGTCTTGGTTGTAAGGAAGCTAGTCTTTTTGGTGGTCTCAGTGAGCAGCTGGTGATGTACCAGATCCACTGAGACTTATTACCGACAGCAGCATACAGGCCAACAACTTGATCCAGCGTCACAGCTGTCAGCACACCTCCTACAGCCTTCTTGGGTGCACAAGCTAAATTACTTGGACCTCGACTTCCTCTTTCTTCGCTTGAGCTTCAGTTTACACATGCGCTTTTTCCTCCCCTTTGCTCTCTTGGTGCAGGAGTTTCAAGGAAGATGTTGCCAAGGCTGAGACCTTATTTTTATTTTTAAGATTTACTTTCATCATTTTAAAATTGAGTGCGTGCACACGTGCAGGTGACTGTGCACATGAGTGCAAGTACCTTCAGAGGCCAGAAGAGGGCGTCAGCATCCCTGGAGCTGGAGTTAGAGGGGGCTGAGTGACTGGACCTGGGTGCTGGAAGCTAAACCCTAGACCTCTGCAAGAGCAATACATGCTCTTATCTGTCACATCACTTCTCCGGTTCCCTAGTCTACTAGCAAGTTCCGGGACAGCTGGGGTTACACTGAGACTCTGTTTTTAAAACAAAACAAAATAGGGGATGAAAGAGAACTCACCTCTGCCCTGTTAATAATGCCTTTGCACATTTTGGGGGCATTTGGCAGTTTTCAAAAACAATCCTACATTCCTGTCCTTGGCTGAATTCAGCAAACAAAAGCGCTAGTACCATGAGGAGCCAAGCACTCTGTAGCAGGGTCCTCTCTCTGTCCCTTCTGTCTCCATTCAGGAAACCCCTAATTAGCTTCTGGTCCTTGTCCACTACAGCTCCTAGGCTGCTTGAGTCTTAAGACCTTTCAGTGAGCCCAGCAAACTGGGACTGTAGGCAATATGGTGACTGCATTCACCCTGGGGTGATTGATTGGCTTATATGGAACCTTGGACCACCTTCATTCAGAGATGCTCAAATCATACCCTTACATTGTGGGTGAGGAGAGAGGGACTTCTGAAGAGTGTGAAAGGCTAAGCCAGGGGATGGAGCGCTTCATGAGCTCAGACATTTTCCAGTCCTGTGCTTTGCTCTGTGTGTGTGTGTGTATGAATGTGTGAGTGTCTCAGTCATATAACCAGGGGCTATGATGTCATTGTTGGGGGAGGGGGTTTGCTTTCTGCTGTTCTGAGTACACTGCCTGACCTGGACTCAACCCTACCAGAGGTCGTGATCAGAGCCTCTGGTTTTAGTGTCTCATCACGCCTGCGTTTGTGAGGTGGAACAGAGTAACGACAAGAGAAGCCAGAGTGACAGGAATTGCACGGTTGTAGAAAAGTAGGCTGTGTGTGTGGGGGGGGGGGGTGGCCTCAGTCTTCTCCCCTCCCTCAGATGAGTGGCCTCTTACAGTTCCTGAAGATAAATGGTGGTGGTGCATGAGGTTGATGCTGACTTTAGTTTGACTGAGTTTGTCCTATGGACTGAATTTTTTCTTTTTAGCTTCTAGTTGGGCTGAGGTAAAAGGAATGCAGGTTTAGAAGCCAGCCTGCGTACACAGTGAGTTTTAGTGCAGTCCGGGCTACATATAGGGATAGAGGTGAAGGCAAAGTGGGAACAGTGCTTGCCTAGAATGCACGAGGCCCTGGTTTGATTCTCAGCACTGCACACAATGGCACATGCTTCTAAAACCAGACCTCGGACGGTGGGGGTGAGGGTCAGAAGGGCAAGGTCATCCTTGGCTACTTCAAGAGTGCAAAGCCAGGCTAGACTACTTGATACCCTACCTAAAAAGATAAATAAAAAGAAGTCTCTTTGGGCTCAGGGTATAACTTAGTGGTATAAGCATTTGGTTATTCTGTGTGAGGCCTGTGTTTGGTCATCCAGTACTGGAGGAAAGAGGGAAGGATTGAGAAGAACTTTCTGTTGTCGTTATTGCTACTAGCTTGAACTGCCTTTCCAGCGGAGGTGCCAACATTCAGAGTATTAGTGTATCTCGCAAGAAGGGTTTCCAGACTCTCATGACAAAGGTCATGCCCTTCTCAGCAAGGACCTCTGGACATGGTGGCTGACTCAGAGGGTTCCATGTATTTAGGCTGTTATTTCCCTTCTAGGATACAACAGCAGCCACATGATCAATGTCTTTTCTCAACATTAAGGTTGCTGTAGTCATATAAGTTGGGACCACAGTGAATTATATCTCGGGTCTATGTTCCTATTAAAAGAGAAATTGGGCTGGAGAGATGGCTCAGTGAGTAACGTATATGCCATACACGCATAGGAACTGGAATCCCAGCACTCATATTACTAGCTGGTGTGACCGCATGTGTCTGCATCCCCATTGGGGAGGAGACAGGTGGATCCCAGAGACTTACTGGCCACACAGTTTAGGGGAATCAGTGAGCTCCAGGCTCAGTAAGAGACCTTGTCTCAAAAACAAAATAAAAGGTAAAACAAACAAACTAACAAAAACAAAAAGCAAACAAACAAAACAAAAACTGAGTGAAATAAAAACTAACAAGTGACCTAGATATGGTAGTACATGCCTTTAATCCCAACACTTAGGAGGCAGAGGCAGGAGGATCTCTGTGAGTTTGACAAAGCAAGTTTCATACCAGCTGTGGCTACTCTGGCTGCTACATGTGTTAACATGCACACACATACACACATGACATAAAAAATGTTTTTCGATAAATATCTTCTAAAAAGAAAGGAAGAACAAGCCTGAGGAGAGAAAGTTTATTCAGCTTTCTTCCTGGGTTGTTACATAAACTCCAGACCTTCTGAAGCGGGAGACACATTGAAGAATAGACAATAAATGCATCAGACCTGCATCAGACCCGCATCAGACCCGCAAACCCTCCCAAGTGACTGTCCCTGGGCATCAGGGCTTGCACCAAGTCCATGAGCCTTTGTTAAGGAAAAGCAAAAAAAAACAGCAGACACCATAGTTTGAAAACAAAATCATCACATTTATTTTGAGTTCATAAATAAATGGGGGCTGAGGGGCAGGCGAGGGGTGCTGAGAGAACTGGACACTTGGCACTATGTTTTGCAACAGATGCCACAGCTACGATTGTTACAGCATCGGCAGCAGAAGACGCAGACTGGTAAGTAGGTGTCCCGCTTGGTCCGCGTTGGAGCCAGGAGCTGCATAGAATGGAAGAGAAATGAGCTGCCCTGCCTGGGCATGGGGAAGGTTGGGGGTCAGGAAGGGAGCCCCAATTGCTCTTACCGTCTCATCGGCCCTGCCTTCTGCCCTGTGCCCAGGCTGGAGTGCATCGGGCTGTCTTGCCTGTGAAAGCAGAAAGGGTACCTGAGTATTGCAGTCTCCAGCATAGCTTTCTGATTCAACTCTGCCAGCTTGTTCCTTCCCCAGGGGCTTAGGGACCTGTGCTTAGATGGAATTCCTGGAAGAGGCTTCACTGCCCTGATTTTCCCACCATTCCTTGCATGTTCTGCTTCCTAAAAGCACCCCACCTTTTTTGATGCTGAACCCTCCTCCTGGACACTACCCTCCCAACGGGTCTGCCTGCATCTTATAACCCCTTATAAGCCAGCCATCACATAGCACAGTAACTTCTCACCATCACTGCAATGTGGTTTTCCCTTTCTCAGCAACCCAAGGACCAATCATCGTCTGTACAGCTGTCCACAAAGCTTGGCACTGCCGGAACCACCACCACTCTCTCCCTACTCCCAACACTGACTCACTCTGCAGACCCTACAGACCCAAGGATCCTGTGCGTGCCTTTCACTCGAGTGCCCATTCTCCTGTCGCAGCTCCAAGGCACAAATCTGGTGTCTTTGTTGTCAGTTGAGACAGGGTTTTCATAGCCTAGGTTGGTACTGAACTTGCTATGTAGCCAAGGATGACTGTGAGCTTCTGGTTCTCCCTCCTCCGCCTTCCAAGTGCCCACACCAAGCCTGGTTCTGTAGCATTTTCTTTCTTCTTACATGTGTATGAATGTTTTGCCTGCATATATGCATGTACACCACATGCATGTCTAGTGCCCATGTAGCTCAAAAGGCATCAATGGAAGTGAGTTAAGGATGGTTGTGAGCCACCACGCAGGTGCTAGGAACTGATCCAGGGTCCTCTGTACAAGCATCAAATGCTCTAACTGCTGAGCTGCCTCTCCGGCCCCTTCTGTATCATTTTCTTATAAAATACTTTTGCTTGGCATTCTGCATCTCTGCCCTAGCTCTGGTTCTTCCTCATGACAGTCATTCTGTCCGTCATCTCTTGCGCTATCCACAAATAAGTGTTTCTAAACACTCATTGAAAGGCAGTTTAAGAAACGCCCTGACGGGGATGGAACAGCCAGAGGAACATTTTGTCTGACTTTCCAGCATGTTACTTCCCATCACAGCTGTGCAGCTAGAGGGGGGTGCCTCAGCCCTTCCGCTCCGGACCACCCTTGCCCCCTCAGTAGCTGCCCTGAACACTCAGTGCTGAGCCCCTAACTCCCGGGGAATGGCTCTCCCATTGTAGTAGGCCGGGGGTGCTCACCAGCTGCTGGAGAAAGGCGCTGCTGGCCAGGCTGGCGCTGAGGAGAAGCAGGAGACAGGCAGCCTGGATCTTAGCATTCTGTGCCATCGTGCCTTCTGTCCTGTGGTGCAGTCTAAGGACTTGCCTGGTGTCTGGGACCCAGTCCTAGTCCTTTTTATGGGACCAGCTGGAGGAGGGGACGCCTGAACCCCCTCCCCTTTGCCCTGACTCATTTCCAAGAAGATAGTGGCGCCGAACAGGCGGGAGAGATAAGCGGGAACAGAGTGACAGGGGACAGGGTTGTGTCACCCTCAGCCAGCAGAGGTGCACCCAGGGGGTGGGGCAGCTAGGGCCATGGACACAAGCCTCCAGCCAGCCACCTGTGATGTCACCCTGTGGCTCTCAGAAAAATTCCCCCCTTTTCCCCTAGACACTGCCCCTCACCCTTATCAGTGTCTTCAGTATGGCTGTCACTCACTGGGCTCTTCAGGACACAGCAATGGGGTACACACGTGCAGGGTGCATCCTAGAGTGAGTCAGGGCAGCAGCCAAAGGACTGGACAGATGCCCAAGCATAGGCTGCACCATGGTGTTAAATGTCCAGACCACAAGACGTAGCTGTCTGTTGAAGTCACCTTGTGGCTAAGGTGGTGGCGGTCATTATTCATAGCCAGAGCCAACACATTTCACAGCCCAGGATATGAACTAGTTCAATCTTTTGCACGCCAGGGTGCATATCAATTCACTGTGTCTTTCACACCAGTACCAAATCATGTTCGTGTTAACAGCTGATGTCACTTGGCTTCCAAGTAGATGACTGTGTCCTCTTGGGCTTTATTAAGTGTTTAGGCTTAAAGTCGCCTTCTCGGCACCGACCCCAGGGGCCTGGCCTGATCTAGTCATCAAACTTCCATATCTAAGCACAGGAGACACAGGAGCACATTAGACTTGGCTTGGCAGAGCAGACTATGCACATCACGCAACTCCCAAGTGCAGTGTTTACACCAGAACCACCTCAATTGCCATGCTGGGAGAATTTACACCACAGAAACTGGTACGCAGATACACCAGGGCATTTTTTTTTTCTTTTTTTCTTTTAGTTTTTCAACACAGGGTTTCTCTGTGGTTTTGGAGCCTGTCCTGGAACTAGCTCTTGTAGACCAGGCTGGTCTCGAACTCACAGAGATCCGCCTGCCTCTGCCTCCCGAGTGCTGGGATTAAAGGCGTGTGCCACCACCGCCCAGCTACACCAGGGCATTTGTAGTTTGTTTTTGGGGTACTATCGAATCCTGGGTGTCCTTGTTCTGATCTGTTACCTGGATCCCTCGGTGTGCATGGCCATGGAGACATTGTAACAAACTTGACTCCAGAGACAGGCTACTGGACACCATGCCAGACTCACACAGGGACCACCCAGAGTCGATCCTGTATAAAGCCCTGGGGACAATGTTATTCTTCTATTGCTGCTGCTGCTGCTGCTGCTGCTCACTAGGGCCCCTCACTTCCTTCACATGCCTCTCCAAGAGAGCATTAGGGAGTGGTAAGGCCAAAGACAGGGGTCTCAGAAACCAGAGACCATCAGGTAGGTGTACTTAGGTTGTGGCAAGTTCAAAAGGGCAGCAAGGTGAAACTGAGAGGCAGTCTTGGATCCTGGGAACAGGTGAGCCAGTCTCTTGGGGACATGATGGTATCCCTCAGGCCTGCCAGGCATCACTGTGGTTACTCAGGACAGGTTTCATCATCAGCCGAGGGCAGGGGTCACACACAGGCGCCAGAGAAACAGTGTGAGGCGACAGACTGCCGGGCCAAGCCTTGCTTTCTGGCCATCTGCCCTCTCTTGGGGGTGGGGGGGCTCAAGGCCAGGGCCCATTATTGGCTGGTGCAGAGGGGAGGGCTTCAGCCCCAGAGCCTAGGGATGCTCACAGGCCCTGTTTTCAAGAAGCTCTGACCCAGGAGACTCTAGCCCCCACCAACACTAGGGGGCATGTCCTTGATCGCAGATCCCACAACCCTAATCTGTACCCCAGGGCCTCAGTGAAGAAATTCAGTCCTTAATTCTCCAGCCATTTTCACACAGCCACAGTATAGCTGAAGCTTAGACCTCAGGACGGCCCTAGGACCCCTGCCTGTCCCCATGCCCAACATGGACCGAAACACAGACAGACAAGGCGGGGCCACACTGGCCAGTTTATTGCAGTTAAATACCTCTCTCTCTATTTTTTTGTCCATTTTTCCATAAAGAAAATTAAAACACACACACGCACACACACACACGCATACACACACACACATACCCACACACCCAGAGGGAGCAGGGATCCAGAAACAAGAGGGATGAGGGACGTGGCCTCCCTGCATAGGTCCAGGCCCCAGGGAAGGCGCCCCCAAAGCTCCCTCCTTCCCATAAGCACCCTGTCTCAATACCCCTAGAGACCAAGGAGGCAGCGGGCAGCGGGGCCTCTGTCCTCCTCCCTTGCTCCTCCTGGTGAGGACTGAGAAGGGAGGGTGGCGGACAGGTGGGCAGGTGGGCATCATTTTTGCAAGGAGGGGGGTAGTGGGCAATGTATCCACAGAAATGCATTATGTCTCCTTGTTTTTGTTAAAAATCTACTATAAAAAAACGCAGCTTGGGGAGGAGCATCTCCCTCTCTGTGCTAAGGGCTGGGGGAGGGGCAGCAGAGGCCGGCAGCAGCTGCAGGGTAGGTCAGTGGGCATCACTGCCGGGTGCTCTCGCCCACCATTTCCAGGTTGTGCTGCTGCAACTGAGCTCGAAGCAGGGCATTCTCATTCTTCAGCTCCTCAATCTGCAGGCACCACAGAGGACACATGAGCCAGGGGCTAGCCTTGGCATCCTGGGGCTCCCAGTGGGTTCCAGGTCTGCACCCACCTGCTGCCTCAGGAGTTCATTGTCCATCTGCAGCCGCTCGGCCTCCTTGAAGGTCTCCTGCATTCGCTGGTTGGTCTGGCGTAGCTCCCGGATGTAATCACAGGCCTTGGACAGGATGCCCCCTTTACTCTGAAGAGGGGAGCAGGCAAGAGTCAGAGGACAGGACAGCTCCTGTGCCTGGTGTTAGGTTAGACTTCCTGGAAGGGATGGGACACCTGGGCCACTCACCGCTCCTGTCTTGCTGTTGTCTGCATGACAATCTGGAATGATTTTTGAAAGCTGGACGATCCAGTTGTTGATCTTGTCCCTCCGTCTCCGCTCCACTGTAGGAGACAGTGATAGTCATGGCACTAGTAAGGATCTCACAGGGACTCTAGGCTCCCACCTCCCCATGGGCCACACTGCTTCATGAGAAGACCAACCAAGTCTCAATTCTCAAGCCACACTGTCAGGACAGGAACCCACACTAACAACTGCAGGCTTGTTTTCACTGCCTGCCTAGCACATGCTACACACTGGAGCCAACACGGAAAAACTACAGCATCACCCACACTCTGAAAATGCGGCTCTGGGCACTGGGACTCACACCTTTTTTTGAGGGGCAGAATCCCTTCATGCAGGATCTAGCAACTGCCATAGCTCCTGTAATCTTTGCATTTCATTCTTGGAATGTCCTTAGACTCTGGCTTCTCTAATTTTGCTTTTCCAATCTTTTTTTTTTTTTTTTTTTTTTGTCCCCTTGGGGATAGGGTCTCATGTAGGTCAGGCTGGCCTCAAATTGTGTAGCCAAGGACAACTTAAAACTTCTGACCCTCTGGCCTCCATTTCCTAAGTGGCCGGTCGCTCTATACGTGGTTTTCTCCACTGTTGAGATGGAAGCCCACACTCTACAATTGAGCTACAGCCCAGCCCCTTCTCATCTTCAGTGTGAAAACCTGATCATGCCTTCTCTGTTTAAAATTCTATTCCACAGCCTTGACAAGCTGCACTCTCCAGACCAGGACTATGGTTCTGAGGCCTGGCCTTGTGGACCCCATCTCACTTGGAATGTGAACCCCATACCTCGAAGACAAAGCATGGCAAGTACAGATTTCACTTCAAAGTCCAGACTTGAGCTTGAATGAAACTCTGCAACCCTACTGTTAGCTATACTGAGTGGCAACTGTCTGCAGACAAGGCCTGTGCCTTCTTCTGGCTTCTCATATGTTCAGGATGCCTGCCAGGAACCACCCGACTTGGAACCAGTTCCACAGCTTGTTGGAGCAGGACTTTGGGGTCCTTCTTTACCTCCAGAGCACAGACCTTCTACTGTTGGAGCACAAAAGACCCTGGCACCCCCAAGTCTCCTCTTACAGGAGGACTGGAGACACCTGTCAAATTTGTGGAGGGGAGCTGGGCGTGGAACCTGATAGGCTGTGGGAAAAAAAGGGCAAGAGGGCCACTTCCTAATGAGGGCAGTGAGGATGGAAAATGGGAAAGCTTGAAATGAGAGGGGTGGGTAAGAAGGGCTCCTTTCTCCTCAGATCTGAACTCATACCATGCCCATGACATTCCCTGCGAGGACCTCAGAGCCCAGGAACAGGCAGAGGCCACTGCTTCTGCTTGGTTACTTCCACTCAGGCATGAATGATTTCATTTTCCAAAGCAGACTCTCCCACTCTGTCCACGCCCTCTTCACAGCAATTGTTCTTTCTCTGAGATCTCCCCAATGTCCTGCCAAGGATGCAGCTATGCCAAGTTTGGTAATGGCTGGGCTATCTCCACTAGGCTTAGGGCTAGCTCACTGTCACCATCAAGTATGGTGGACTCTTCTGGGAACTTGGTGGCAGACTGCAGCAGTAAAGTTGGGTCTAGCTAGGGCCTAGAAGTACTACCACCACATTCCTTGTCAGAGTGCTCTACCTCGGGCTCTACAGGGCTTAGTGCTTTCCCACCTGCTATGTCCACTGTTCTAGAGCCTGGGTATCTGACAACCACACCTCAGCCCGTCAGGATTAAGGGTAGATGTGTGTGACAGCGCTCCTTTGGTCTGCATTTAGTTCTGCAAAATGTAGCGGTGTGTGGCTTTAAACACGGTGGACTCAACCCTGGCTTTGCCCTGGTGGTGCTCATGACTGAGAAGATATGTGAACAGGGTACTGTGCCCACGGAAGGGAGGCGTGGAGCAGCACTCTGCATGGGGCCTACAGTAGGATGAAGCAGAAGCAGGCGGATCTCTGTGAGATTGAGGCCAGCCTGGTCTACAGAGTTAGTTCTAGGATAGCCAGGGCCAGGGCTGGGGCTGTTACACAGAGAGATCCTGTCTCGAACCCCCTCCCCCCCAACACATACACAAAAAGAAAAACATTTGGGTTACTGAGAAGGGTCCCAGACACACGGATAATAAGATCACACAAAAGATTACATGAACCACTTGTAGGGTATGTGTGTTGTGTTTACATAAGCTAACTACAGCTTGTGTCCAGGCCTATGGCTTGGAAAAACTATTAGGACACACTGGATTGGCAGGAGGCCGGTCTCACAGAAGCCTATAGTTACAACAACACTTAAAATACATCTCACAGTCAGGGGTGCGGGGCACACACCTTCAATCCCAGCACTCAGGAGGCAGGGGCAGGACAGAACTCTGTGAGTAGTCTGGCCTACATAGTGAGTTCCAAAATAGCCAAATCTACATAGAAAAATCCTGGCTCAAAAACCAAAATAAGCTTGGTGGTGGTGCACGCCTTTAATCCCAGAATCCCTGAGGCAGAGGCAGGCGGATCTGTGGGTTTGAGGCCAGCCTGTAAGAGCTAGTTCCAGGACAGGCACCAAAGCTACACAGAGAAATCCTGTCTTGAAAAACAAAAACCCCACACGTTACAACAGAACCTGTCAGGATAGAAGGAAGGACGGGACTAACAGTGGGAGACGTTAGCACGCCTTTCTCCAAAAAAAAACAAGAAAACACCAAGTCGGAAATCCCCAGCCGTCTCAGCCAATCCGTCCTCCCTGTGGCGGGGACCTTTCCCAGCAGCAGGCGCACATCCACTACAGTACACGGGGCACCTTCTCCAAGTTAGACTGGACACAGAGTCCAAGGTAAGCTCCACACCCTCAAATAATTGGAACCACATCAGCTATGCTCCGCATACAGAGATCTGAGAAATCAAACAAAAATGAGATCCTAAGCTCCACACGTCTGGAGTCAATACACTTCCTGAATAACCTGGATCAAAGAAGAAGTCATAAGAGATCTGAAAAACATCTTGATATAAATGATAATGAAAATATTTGTCCAAATGTGACAGACAAAAGTCTGCAGCCACAGATCTGCACGAGGAAGGAAAAAGTTTGTCTGTTTATTTCATCTTTCTTTAAGACAGGTTCTTACTATGTAGTCCAGGCTGGCCTCAAACTCACGATTCTGCCTCAGCCTCACCTGTGCTGGGATTATAAACAGGCACCATATCCAGCTTTAAAAAGTAAAGATTTGGAGATCCCTGCTACTAGGGACTACGAAGCAGGTTTCCAAGTTCAAACTAGCGTGGACAAATTAGTTAGACTGTCTCAAAAAGGTTAAAAAAAAAAAAGTGAAAAAGGCTGGGAATAGTAACTGGGGAGCACTTCCCCCCAGCACACGGCCCTAGGCTCTACCCCAGGGCCATCAGAAAAAGAACCCTCCACGAGACCACTACCATAAATTAAGACCCCAAGTAGAAAGACTACCACAGTGAAATTAATAAAACAGAAAAATCAACCAGGATCAGCATTTAAAGTAAAGACTGCATTTCCGCCTCCAGAAACAAATTCTGCTACCAGTAACAATAGTCTCCCCACATACCCCCTTGGAGCAGCCAAAGGTTCACTGCTCCCTTAGGGCCCTGCAGGCACCCTCTGGAGCTCCCAATCCCCACCCTGCAGAAAAGCCAGAGGGAGAAATGAAAGAGAAGTCTCAGGGAACTCATGCTAGTTGAGTCCTGGGAAGGCAAGGGCAGAACTCTGAAAGCGGCCTCGCCTCACTTCTGGCAGAGAAGCATACATGGAGGCTCTTGGGAGGGCAGACAGCATGTTCTGTGTGGATAAGTTGGGCTAAGTCTCACGGACAGCCAGACGTGGAGATTCTGAGTGGCAATTTCCAATGCCCAAGGAATAGAAAGAAACTCCATCCTGTGGTGCCATGGGGCGGGGGGCAAGCCCTAGGAGGGTGGGAAGAGGCAACTACCACCTTTCTGGAGAAAAAAAAGTAAGACTTCTGGGTGCTGGGGATGAGTCTTAGGGGAGCTTTTCTGCACCTCTGGGGGGGGGGGGTAGGGGTGGGAGTGCTTACTAGTAAATGGAAAAGGGACTCAGACCCAGGCCTTCAGGAACAGCCAGTCAAAGCCAGTTCCCAGTTACGGAGGAAGTCTGCTGTAAGACCTCCCTTCCCCTCTGACATCAGTCAGAACCCCCAAGGCTCAGCCTGGAGAGCAGGTTGCAGGTTAAATGCAGGTTGTTGTAGGAAAGGGTGGGGAGGAGAAACAAAGACATTAGAATAAGAGTGAGCAGGAAAAGAAGGGACATTCCCAAAAGCAGTGGGAGTAGACCTGGGGTTAACAGGCAGGGGCAGATGCTTGGAGCTCAGACAGAAAAGGAAGCCAGTAGATTTGGCAATGAGGTCGTCACAGGTGACCTTCAGTGAAGCCAGTCCGGTAGGCCAGACTGCCAAGCCACAAGGAGGACAGGCAGGTGGTGGTTCAAACCTTCTACAGGTTAGAAGCCAGAGGGCTGGTTGTAGCTGGAAGGTGGGGGTGGAGAAGTTATGGCTGCTTGCTGGAGGATGAAAAAACAAAGGCTCCAAGCTAGATGAATTCAGGGTAAGGCAGAATGAACTGGAGGGCGGGTGGCTGCCCTGCTTAGTGGGAGGCTGCAGTTAGGGGTGGGGGTTTAGGATCACCGAGGGTCTTAGTCATTTTACAGGACAACACAGGTGCCAAGGTTGAAACCCCAGCCTGAGTTGGGTAGATGGGCTGTAACTGCCTGAGTAAAGCACCGGAGGACCCTCAAATGCCCCTGCCTCACTTCCAAACCGACCGCAAGCCCCAGTTCACCCTTTCCTTTCAAAGCCACCTGACCTAGCATTAGGGCATTAAGCGTCAACCAAGCTGCTCCAGCGTCTTCTCCTTATGCCCATTCTCCACAGCCAGACCAGCCAGACCTCAGACCAGGTCTCCCCCTTCCCAGAAGTCATCTCTAACATGTGACTTCTTAGTCTCTAGTTTCCCATCACCTTATCATCCTGCTTCCACACAGACCCCACACTGGTGTCCCCATCACCAGACTATACCCTCAGGGTCAGGACAACTGCTCTGAGAAGAGCTAGAGACCCAGTGTGAGCCAGCCTGGCAGGTCCTTTCCCAGCCCTAAGACCTTCCTCTTTCCCTTCCCCATTCTGCTCTTCCTCAAACTTAAAGTGTCTATAGCTGAGGGGCCTGGGCATTCCTCTGTGTCTCCTCGGGTCCCGGAGAGGACTCTGAAGTCCTCTGCTCCACCCATTCAGCGGTCTCTTTCCAGGGCTCAGGCATGCTGAGGGCAATGGTAACTGTACCTCGTCTCCTCTCAGCGATGGTGAGAGCCCAGACCTTGTCTCTGCTGTTCCACTGCACTTGAGGTCTAGATGGGGTGAACCTGGGTGTACGCTTGGCCAAAAGCTTGCCAGCCGCTTAGAACAGCAGTAACCCATAACCCTATTTATATCAAAACACCCCGGAATCTCAGGGTCCGAGGCCTCCATCCTGGTTCAGTCTCAAAGGAACCACACAGAAGCTCAGTGACAAGCAAACAGCATCGCTGAAACATCTTGACTTTTTTTCACCTGTGTTTCCCTGTACTTGGTAAGTTCCCAGAAAAATCTTCCTGGGGCAACCTCCCTTCTGTGCCTCAGCAATCTCTCAGCCATAAGTTGTCCTTCATTAGCAATTCTGACTGAAATCTCTAGGACAGGCTGAGGTCTTGGCACAGGGCCTGTGCTGCTGCCCTGACTGGGACCCAGGGTCAGTAAACATTTGTTGAGTGATGGAGTTTGGGTGTCAGAACTGCCTTGCCTTGAGGGCCTGTTACATGCTTTACAATGGTGACCAATCAAGCCTGGGAGACCAAGGAACAGCACTAACAGACAAAAGACCTCAGGGTGAACCGCATAGCTTCCCGGAAGAGTGGGAGGCTCTGGCTTCAGCTGGTCAGAGAAGCAACTTCCTTTCAAACAGGTGGAAGGCAAGGGAATGCGAAGGGTAAAAACCACATGTGGATGTGAGGTCAGCCATTTTAAGAGGCTGGCCAATAGAACAAATCAAGATCACAAGCTGGGCTTGAGAAAACATCTGGCCAAACCCAATTCGCGTCCTCTATCTTTCCTAACAGCTTACTGCCCCTTCACCCACCAGCCCTTGCCCACCACTCAGCATACACCTCTCTGGCATCTGGGCATGCCAGACGATGGGCTCTGAGCACCCTGGAGCCCAGGAGCTGGCCAAGGACCACACCACCAGCCTCACCTTCGTTGTGCTGAGCTCTTCTTCTCTCATCTCGAGGAGTTCTGGTTCCATCGATTTTTCTAGAATAGAAGGGGAAATGGCAGATCCCCAGTCTCTTCAAGAATTTACCAAGCTATCAGACTTGCAAACACCTTTGTTTTCATGGCACTGGGGTAGAACCCAGGGCTTTGCAAAATGTGAGCGCTCCACTACTCAGTCACCTCTCCAGTCCAGATTTTTTTTTTTTTTTAAAATGGGTACTTCAAAAGCAAAAGCTAACAAAACCCATACCCCATTCCTGCTCTGTACTGACAGACCCAGCTCTTAGGCCAAAAACACCCTCCCTTTCCTTGGCCCCCCGACAATGGGACTACTGCACGTACGGAGAATAGGGGTGTGTCCGGGGTGCAATTGTCCTCTGTGTTCCTGTCTGAAGCACATCCTGGGGTGTCATCATGACATAGAACTGGCCTGCAGGAAATGTGCAGCGAACATCAGTGAGAGGTCAAGGCGGAACTGCTTAAGTGACTTCCCTAGCTCTACTGTTCCTCCCCTTACCTCCAGCCTGTAGGCTCTGGTCTGTGGTCTGTACAGACACAGCGGTGGTATCTCCCACACTGGATGCTGGGAAATATGCAAACCGTGCCTCCCCGCTGACTGCTTCTGCGGCTGGGCTGCCACCATTGCTGAATGGATTTTGAATTACAGCCTAGGGACGAGGACACAGGCCATCCTTAGCCAGGGTTTCCCCACCTTTGTTGCTGGGGTCGGTGTTTATTTACTAAGCTGTGAGGCGAGGGGGAAGCCCGCTGTGGGTACCATTCTGTCCAGTATCTCATTTCTGACGGGACTCAACTGTCACTAGCTCAGCTACTCTACTTCTTTTTTTTTTTTCCTAAGTTTTTCCCTGTCTTATAGAGATAAATAAAATTCAAGAGTCCTGCCCAATGTCTGTGCAAGACATCAGCCTTACACGGCTCGACGGCCTGGAGAACGTGTGTGTGTGTGTGTGTGTGTGTGTGTGTGTGTGTGTGTGTGTGTGTATCACACACACCCGGCCCCCTGGGGCTTCCCCCTCCCCAGCCCCTCCCCAGCAACTGCGGGCCACCTACCAGCGGGAAGGGTGCCGCGGGACCTGGGGGTACAGAGGCAGCGGCCGGGCCGGGGCGCTGGGCTGCCCCGTCCACACCCACCTGGGTCACAGCCTGTTGCCCCCCCGCGAAGGCAGCTGTGGACACGACGCTGACGGCGCCGGCCGCGTCGCCCTGGCCGTCCAGCTGACCGTCAGTCACCTGGACTACGCGGTATGTCACCTGCAGGGGGCGGCAGAGCGACGAGACCGACGCTAGGGCCCGGGCAGGGGCCAGGTCGGAGCCTCTCCCTGGCCCGCCGCACGCGTCCACCCTCCCTCGGTTCGCCCCGGCGCTGGCCCTCGGGGCTCCCGGGCCGCGGCCGCCTCACCTGGCCTCCATTATTCTCTGTGCGGAACTGGTACTGGATGTTGTGGTCGCCGAACGCCGCCTGCTGGACGCTGGCGATGGCCACTGCCGTCTGCTCCTCAGCCCCCGGGCCGTCCCCGCCTGTGGGGGCAGCAGGGCAGGGGGTACGTTCAGCGGGGCGCGCGGGGGTCCCCCGGCGTCCCCGGCCTGCAACCCCGGCGCGGGCCGCAGCCCCCGTGGCCCCGCAAGCACTCACCTTCCTGCAGCTCGACGCCCTCCTCGGCCTCGGGTCCCTTGTCGTGGCTGCGGGGGCACACGAGGGGCAGGGCCCGGGGTCAGTGAGGCCCACAGCCCGGCCGGGGCGCAGCGGCCCGCCGGTCGCCCCTCCAGGCCCGGGCCCCGCCAGGGTCAACAGTGTTGCCGAGCCCCCGCCCGGGTCCCCTCCCCGCGGCCTCCATTTTGAGCCGGGCCCGGAGGCCGCTCGGGATCATGGCGGCCCCCGCGCGCGGGGCTGAGGGGCCGGGGCCCAGGGCGCGCGGAGGGGCGCGAGCCGCCGGCGCGCTTACCTGGCGGCGGCAGCAGCGGTGGCCGAGGAAGCAGGATCCAGACCCGGGTCCAGCATGTCCATGGGGGGGGCGGGGGGGGGAGGGGAGGGGAGGGAGGGGAGGGGGCGGGCGGCCGGGGGGGCCCGAGCCCGGCGCTCACGCCGCGCGGCAGGAGGGGACGGAGGAGACACGGGAGCCGCTCGCGCTGATCACGGGGACAAACAGTGGGGTCATGTGAGGAGGAGATGCCGCCGCCGCCGCCGCCGCCGCTCCTGCAGCCGCCGCCTCCTCCTGCCGCCTCCGCCCGCCGCCGCCGGCTCCGGGCGGCCTGAGGCTCCGGGCCACAGCTCAGCTGCCCCCCGCCCTCCCGCCCGTCGGTCGGTCGGTCCGCCGCACGCGGCCTGGGGCCTGCTTCCCTGAGCGCTCGCCGCCGCCGCCGCGACTTGAGCTTTTTTTTTTTTTTTTTTTTTTTTT
>NW_026068048.1:2825993-2961430 GCF_014885135.2 Alexandromys fortis
CCCCCGCCAAGTCGCGCAGCAAAGCAGACGCTCAGAACTTGTGATTAAGTACTTTATTAGGCTTGGTAAAGAGTTTCATCAGTACTCCAGTTTTTAAAAAAAATGTATAAAAGCTACATACAAAACGTGGAATCAGACGACTAAACTTTCCCGACTCAGGGCCAAATTCTGCAAAAAGAAAAAAGAAAAGAATGTGAACTGGATGGGCTAGAGGAGGGGGAGGTTGTGAAGTCAGAGGGACCTAGCTAACCTTTTTCATCCTCCGCTCCCGTGAGGCCTGCGAGTCAGTCTCTGAGTAAGGTGGAGGCGCTGGGGGGTAGCGGCTCTCCTCTTCCTCCTCGTCTTCCTCCCTGTAAAGTCTCCTTCTCTCTCCAGACCCCTTTTTCTTTAAGGCCTCTTCTAAGAGTCGTCCATCATACTGAGGGTCCCGGGACCTGGAAGCAGCATCCCGAGGATCCCGGGATCTCTGGTGAGATCTGGGGTCCGCACGCCGGTCCCTAGACCTGAGGTCGTCATTATAGTGGGGATCTCGGGAATGTGGCAAGTCCCGCGGTTCGTCGGGGTCATAGAGGTCATCCCAGCTGCGACTTCTGGGAGGTGCATAGGCCCGTCCTCTCCTCCCACTACTTGGGGGAGAAGACCTTCCTGATTCAGTGGAGCCGGGCCTGTTGACGTCATCCAGAGCATCTACAGAGCGGGCCCGAGGCCGCCCGGATCCCCAACCACCCCTTGGCTGTTCTTGAAGGGGTTCCTGCTCCCACATCCTGGGACTTCGAGGCGAGTGGTGACTCCACTCCTCATCCCGGATTGGGGTAAGAGCGGGACCCCTCGAAGGCCGAGATCTCCAGTCATCTTCATGGAGGGAGGTGACTTCACTCATGGCTGTAGAGAAGGGAGATGTCAGTGGGACTAAGGATAAGTCCAACCTTGTCACCCATAGGCGCACACCCTCCCCCAGGAGCACAGCAGGCAAGGAGTGCATGCAAGATTGTTATCAAGCATGCATCCTCCCCTAGACTCAGGTTTGCAGCTCACCCCGTTCTACTCGGCCATTGGGAAGGCCAGGCCTGGAAGGGTCAAAGTTGGCTAGTTCCTTCTCCATATAGTACAGGACCCTCATGGAGTCGTCCTGCTGACTAGCCTGTATCCTGTAGCCACTTCGTACTTCTGTGGAAAGGAACAAGGTGATGGTATTTTTTTGGGGGGAGGGTGCATGTCGATCAACTCTCCAGCCACATTCAACCTCAAAACAACAGGCTCTTACCTGAGGATACACTGCCATCCACATCACGCATCAGAGGTACTTGGGAGCTGTGGCCACCGACTAGTAGAGATGGGTTGTCAGCGGTTACTCTTTGGAGCAAAGCAGGGTGCTCCAAATCATCCATGCTCCCTTCTAGCCTTACCCCACCTCATTTAGCCTCCCCCAGGTCTTACCTGAGCTATTCCTGTCAAAGTCTCCAGGGTACCTGCCGTAGGTAGGGCCCATGGGAATCATGGCAGGCGGCGGAGGCGGGGTCTTGGCAGGAGAGAGGTGGGTGTAGATGCTGGGGGCATAGATGCTGGGGACACCTGAGGTGGCTGCTTTGCCGGCAGCATAGACTGGAGGGCAAATTGGCACGAGAAAGGTGATTGGAGACTGTGCTGTCTCATGTTGGAATGGGATTCTGGGGGAACCTGAGTTTGCCCTCCATCCCATTCCTGCAATACTGTAGATTAGGGGACACAGCCTTCACCAAGTCCCCACTTCCTATCTGACTTCACATGGAATTCTGAGAATAGGGGTGCACACTGGTAGATCTGGCCCCAGTTTGCAAGTTATGGTTATTTGTCAACAGATGACAATGGAAAGATTTCATGTGAAACTCCAGGGTGATCGTGTGTCTGTGTTCTGTAATGATCCCAGAACTTTAGACTTCCTAGGTAATGGCTTCACCACTGAGACACGTTCCCAATACCCGCCCCCCTCCTTTATTGTCTTGAGATGAGGCTTCATAAATGACCCAGAGACTCATTCTGTAGTCAAGACAGACCTGGATAAGAATGACAGCCTTGCTCTTAAAGGCCATAGGAGGCAAAGTCACCCCCTTTAGAGACCCCCCACCCCACCCCCGCCTTCTGGGACCACTAGTGTCTCCATAAACTGAGGCACCTAGGCCATACTGTGGAAAAGCTGGAGTCAGGCAAGCACACAGGAGCCTTGGAAGTTTACCTGGCCCACACCCTGGAGTAGTACATACCTCCAGGGTTTCCAATTGCTGGCCACACCCACGCCTACCCAAGCAGCTCATTCCAGCTTGACAGCTCGAGGGTAAATCCTAGGTAAAGCCTGGAGGAGGTCCTGGTGGCAACTCCTAACTCAACTCACTGAGTCCATCTTAGCTTTCTGGTGTAGTACTATAATACCAGCTACCTAGGAGGCTGAGGCAGGAGGGTCAAAACATGTTCAATGCCTATCAGAGGTTTTTTTTTTTTGTCTGTTTATTATCAAAATAATTTGTGTCTATTGTGTGTGTACCACGGCAGTCTGTGAAAGTCAGAGGACAACTTGCAGAAATCTGTTTTCTCCTTCTACCAAGTGCGTCCCCTTTACTAGCGGAGCCATCTCACCAGCCCTGGGTCCTTGTTATTTCTTGCTTGTTTTAAAGAGTTACTTCTGTTATTTTTCATTGCTATGTATGTGTGTTGGATGGGTATGTGCATTTGAGTGTAGGTGCCCATGGGACCAGAGGAATAAGATACTCTGAAGCTGGAGTCACAAGCAGTTATGAACTGCCTGACATAGACCAGGCTGGCCTCAAGCTCATAGAGATCCACCTGCCTCAGCCTCCTGAATGCTGGAATTAAAGGCGTACTGGATTAATTATTAATTAAAGGCTACCATACTGGATTAATCTCTCCAGTCTTACAGGGTTATAAAGTTTTTTGTTGTTGTTTTTCAGATTTTTAAGACAGGGTTTCCCTGTTAAATAGTCCTGGCTATCCTGGAATTTGCTTTGTTGACCAGGCTGACCTTGAACTCACAGAGATCCACCTGCTTCTGCCTCCTGAGTGCTGGGATTAAAGGTGTACACCATCACCACCTAGAGGGCTACAGAGTTTTAAGGCCAGTCAGTCTGAGTAATTGAGGAAGTTTTGGGGCTTTTCATGGGGCCCACGTGACGTGAAAACCCCCAAACTCCTGCCGGGCCCAGCTCTGCCCCAAGCTGCCTCAGCCCGTCAGGCACTGAGCTGGCCTGTTCTTTTCTTTGGGTTAAACACCAAGGGGCAGACCTATCTGAACAGAACAGCCCCACAGGGAAGACTAAAGAGCCAGCAGCTTTGTCCCCTAAGAGGCACAGGGTGGAGTTACCTACTTTCCCCTCTTTCCTCTGCTTTAGGTAGGAGCTTCTTTCATTTCTGGTCCCATTTCCCCAGCCCTCCACAGGTGCTCACCTGGATGTGAGGGCAGTTTGAGTGCTGTGTGCTGCTTAAAGTTAGCTAAAATGATGTGCCCTACAAACCCTGCTTGGTTTCTTACCTTGAGGTTTTTGTTTTGTATGTTCAGACAGCTCTGTGTAGCCCAGGCTAGCCTTGAACTTCAGCTTTTCTTGTCTCTACCTTCTCTTTCCACAGTGCTGGGACTGCGTAGGAAAACTGTCAAACCCACCTGGATTTTGTTTTAAAGGGGTCTTTACTTTCCTGTGAATAATATCTCGTAATGTTGGACATTATTACTTTTGGTAATCTTGTTTTTGAGCCACAGCCATAAATTATCCTCTCAAAAGAAAACAACCTTAAGAGTTAGGGCTGTCGTTCAGGGGCAGCGTTTGCCTAGCATGCGCAGGGCCCTTGCTTCAATTCCTATCACCGTAAGAGAAGCCTCAAAATAAAGGAAATGGAAAGCGGAGTTAGTGACTGATAGCGGAGAGTAAGTAACTGGTCTGCACGGCCTGCTCCACACATTGCCTCGGTCTGCAGAGCGGGCGGGCACGCCGATGTGCCCAGTAGAGTGGGTGAGGGGCACTTACGGGCCTCCGGGCAGCAACACTTGTCTGGGCAGCAGGGACATCTGACATAGCAGCAGCAGGTGTGGGGACAGCACTGGCACCAGCAGATGCCCAGGAGGAGGAAGAGGAGGAGGCTCGCCAGGCAGACCACGACCACGAAGAGCCAATCTGCAGAGAAAGAACAGGCCCTGAGCTGGGAGGCCTGAGTAATGATAAGGATGGGCAGGGCACCCAGGCTCCACAGGGCAGTGGTGTGGAGCCAACTCTGGGACAAGGGACTAGTTGCTAAGCTCCTCAGAGAACCTGCAACTACTGCTTGGTTCTCTGTGCCCAAGACTAGGGCATAGCGACAAAGGGACACAAACCCCACTGCAGTCAGGTTAAGTCACCACATGGGAGACCTTATCCTGAGTTCAGACAGCCAAAGCAGGTAGCAAAAGGGAGCCTGGCTGGAGCAACACAAACAAAAAGTAGCCTTCAGGAAGGGAAAGAGCCACAGCCCATACCTGAACCCCAGAAGAACACAGCAGGTACCAGTCACTAGAGTCCCTTGCCTGCACCCCGGAACCTGTTCAATCAGCCCAGGCCACCCCGAGCCCACAGCCAGGCCACTAGATGTCAGAACGGGGTGGGTTTAGTGGAAGTCCACAGCGAGAAGAGATTAGGGGGAGGGAAAGTACTAGAAACAAGCAATCTAATAGGGGTTCCACCCCATACCTTCCAAGGGCCCCGCCCGAAAACCAGGTAGGAGCTCAGGGACCTCTGAGGTCCTGCCTGAAGGGACAAAAGAGAAACAAGATTATGTTGGCCATGGCCAGCCAAAGCCAACACCCTTAGAACGGCCAGCTTCAACAGTGGAAAACATGCCTGGAGCAGAGACAGAGACAATGGTCACCTAGGACAGTCCTGACTGGAGGTATATGCACGCCTTCCACCCTGCCTCAAGGGCTCCATCCGAAGGGTTTGACCGCAGCCTGGCATTCCCATCTCCCATGTATATAAGTCCTGTCAGGCACGGTAGGTATACTCTAGAGACCACCCAAAAATTGTTTGTTTGGTTTGAAACAAGGTCTCACATGGTGGCTCAGGTTGTCTTGAACTTGAAGCAAGCTTGCTGCCTCCGCCTCCTTGGTTCCAGGATCACAAGCAGGAGCCACCACTCAGGGCTCAAAATGAGGAACTTTTGGCCAACTTATAGCTGCTGGGGAAGTCAGTCACTTTTCTTTGGGGATGTGGCCACAGAGCGGGTTTGACCACACACCCATGAGTGTATAGTTAATAATTACAAGACTCAGGTTAGTTTTTAAAAACAGGTGAATTTGGGAGGGGAGCGGGTTGGGGGGTATCTGGGGCAAATTGAAAGTGAGGTGTGGGGCACATGCATGCATATAACCAAAACATTATATATTTGTATGAAATATCAAAGAATAAATAAAGATTATGTCAAAGTTAAAATTTGAATAGTAAAATATGAAGATAAAATGATACCAAGTCTATCATAATAAATTGTCTGCACAGCAACATAATTGTGAAATACAATTAGTATATTTTTGAAGTGCTGGGGGTTGAACCCAGGGCCTCATGAATATGATGCACGTGCT
The DNA here is from genome assembly GCF_014885135.2 of Alexandromys fortis. Lineage (NCBI taxonomy): Eukaryota > Metazoa > Chordata > Mammalia > Rodentia > Cricetidae > Alexandromys > Alexandromys fortis. The sequence continues at coordinate 2,831,584 of NW_026068048.1, forward strand.
TTACCACCCAGCTACACTCGGGCCCACAGTAGTTTTTCTCAGTGTAGTAAGGAGCCATGAAGGCACGTTAAAATCGTATCTGGTCCTACACTTCAAGACCCAGGTTCCATGAGGCCCTGTGCCCCACATACACACAGGAGAGTGCACACGCGCGCGCGCACACCCACACATGCAGGAGACTGTGGTTCCACACCAACACACTTCCCTCCAGGGAACACGCACTTGGTCGAGGCAGGAGAAATAGGAGTTTAAAGCAGCCTTAGCTACCTGATGAATTGAAGGTTACAGGAGGTCCTGACGCACAACAAATAAACGAGTTAAAAACCCAAAACAACATGTGGGCCAGGAGGCCAGAACTTGGTCTCATGACACTAAGTGTACTCCCCTCTCCTTCTGAGGCACGACAGGATTTCCACAGGCTCCCTGACACCACCATCACCATGGTGGCTAGCGTCAAACAGCCGAGTTACCTTGGGATTTAAAAAACTTGCTGGTTTCAGCCAGTTGTGTGACACATGCTATATATAATTTAAGAACTCGAGGGAAGAGATACGGGAGGATTGCCACTTCAATTTGGGCCACATCGCCTGTTTCAAACAACGTTCCTAGTTCAATTTTAACATAAGATATAAACCACAAACATTGTGAGATCCAGAGTAGCTCTAAGACCTGTTGATGGCACATGTCAATAAAGGTCCCTAGGTCATCGGAGGGCGTATTCCATCACTTGCCCTTTGTTCTGTGGCTCGAGCTCTCTCTGGACCTGATCCCACCATGAGGATGGCAATGCACTACCAAAGCTTCTCTCACATCCAGCAAATGCCATGTAAGACTATGGGATGACTTCTGATTGGCCCATGCAAGGAAACCACTTGGCCAGACTGGAGACCCTGGGGACACTCTCCCTGGCCCCTGCCGTCCATCTTGTTTAGACACACTCAAATTTCCACACACCGCATAAAGCACACACAGCACCACCACCAAAAGAACAGAAGACAAACATTGTATTTGGAAGAGGGCCTCATGGTACACCATGGTCCTGGGAATGTGGCCGAATGTAGGTCCAACTTCGGTTATACAGAGGACCTGGGATCAATTCCCAGCATCCTCGTGGCAGAACATAACTGCAACTCCAGTTCCAAGGGATAGGGTACCCTCACAGAGTCATAACATGTAGGCAAAACAGCACTATACAAACTACATCTTGAAAACAAAACAAAAACAACAAAAAAAGAAAATGACCCCACTCCCTTTTTAAACAGGCCTCATTATGTAGTTCAGGCTAGCTAGAGATTCACTGTGTAGCTCAGACTACCCTGAAATTCACTATAGCCTAGGTTGTCCTGAAAGGAACTATGTGGCTTAAGACTAAGCTAGAACTCTTGATTGTATTGACTCAGCCTCCCAAGGGCAGAGATTCCAGCGTGGGCCACCTCCCTCTCTCTCAGAATACACCCTTTCATTCAAACACCTGTGGACTTTTCTTGCTGTTGTCCTCTCAGAGACAAAGTAACAGCTTGCACCGAAACACACTTGCTTTATCAGGAATTCTAAGTAACCTTGAGCAATGGAAAGGTTAAGCCGGAGTGCTCCAGGTCACAAGGGACTCAGAACCAACCCCCCCACCTCATTGCGGTCAAGAAATTTCTCGCTGCCAATCAGCTTTGACCACCTTCTACTTTTGTTTGTTTATGAGGTAGGGTCTCGGTTTCGTAGACCTGTCTACCATGGAACTCGCTCTGTAGACCAGGTTGGCCTCAAACAGAGGAGAGTCCTGTGCCAGCCCCCACAGTATCTCAAGGCGGTGACCAAAATAGGACAGTTCCTGTAATCCCCCTGAAACATATCTAGACTTACCGAAATATTATCCAAAGATAAAAAACCCAAAACTTGAACCTATCAGAGATGTGCTAATATAACTGCTGCCTGCTTAAACCAATTATGTTTAAGATGACCTAACTATTCCCCTAGCTATGGAAATCCGCTAGCTATGCTTTAATGGTGCCTGTGCGTTCCTCTCTGGATCGTCATTTTGTACAAATGGTTGACCCCACAGGCTTGTTATTTCTATAAAATAAATGCTCTTTGTTTCTGCAAATTATTCAAGTTTGGGATCTTCTTCAGCATTTCTTGGACTCTTACACCACCTGCCTCTGCCTCCATGTGTGTGTCTTTAAAATCAGAGACCAATAGATTCCTCAGTTCTCTCCACTCTGAAGCTGGCTGATTTGAAATGCCATACAGGGAAGGGTTCTGTCCGGGGTGCAAGGCACAGTGAATCCCAAGTGACTGGCAGTGCCACAGAGTGGTAGCAAGCAGGCGACAGGGCCCAGCACGGTAGCTGGATGACAGAGGGTGAACACACAGGAGGGGACAAAAGGAGTACCGGCTCCCACCCCCCACCCCAGGGCCCTGGGAACCCAACCCCACTCACCAAGGACAATGAGTTCTGCGTAGGCCTCGTTGTTACCATCCAGATCCTGAGCCGAGACCACAGAGCAGTAATACACCCCACTGTCCCCCCAGGCCGTCTGCTCGAACGTCAGGTCAGCATCTGGGTCAGGAGGAGACGGTATGAAGACACCTCAGGGGGTGGTACTGAGATCAACAGGGGCTGGGCGGCCGTCCATCCGATCCCCCCCAACACACACACCATGGGAAGGGAGCAAGGGATGGGGCTGCAAAAAATGGCTCATCCACTAAGAGGAATTGTTGCTCTTGCTGTGTTCCCAGCACCCACACAAAAGAGCTCACAAACATCTGTGACTCTAGTTCCAGAGGCTCCGGCACCCTCCCTGACCTCCCCAGGCACCGGCACACACATGATGCACAGACATTATAGGCGAAAATCATCCACGTGAAGTACTAAATCATTAGGGTTTTGTTTGATACAGTAGCTCACTGTGTAGCCCAGGCTGGCCTTGAACTAGAAATCCTTCCAAACTCAGCTTCCCAACTGCTGGGATTGCAGACACTGCCCACCCAGTTCAATGGCATCACTCATCCAAGTGCACACTACCTTCTATGTATGGCTCTAAACGCCATACAGGGGTTCTTTGAAAACATCTGGGTGCCAGGCATGGTGGCACAGGCTGCTCATCCCGCATCCAGGAAACGGAGGCAGCATGGTCTCAAGCTGAATGCAGTTTGGGCTATAGTATGACCTACCTCAAATAACACAGGCGAGGGCTGTGGCTTAGCGGTAGAAGGTTTGCCTAGCACACAGAGCCCCTGACTTCGCCCAACACTGACACAGAAACAAAACCAGCCCAAACCAAGCCCAGGAGGGGGGCACCATTCTCACTGTGGTTTGGGGGTGAGACGTGTGGTGTGGAGTGATGACCTAATCCAGCCAAAGGCAGGGACGGCCTGACTCCAGTGTCTGTGCTTTTGACTCAAGTCTTACCAAGTCTCAAAACCCTAGTCTCACCTCCCTCAGCAGGGCAGGCCTTGAGGCTGGGCGCATAACAAGGAAGCCAAGCTAACTAGGCCAGATCCTAGATAGGAGATGCCTGGGCACCAAGGAGTGGGTGTGACAGCTGTGGGAGAGACCTTCCCAGTTCCAAGCCCACCCCCCTCCCTTCATGTCCCCCACATTCCAGGCCAGTCCCAGGGCTTGGGGACGCTCAGGTCTGAAGCAGCCCAAGGCAAGGAACCTGCTAATTACACCACTAATGAAAGTCTTTCAGCACATCCGGTTTCCTCTGGACTCCTCAGGCCCTAATTAGTTACATCCTTTCATCCACCTGACTGGGAAGTCTCGGCTTGGAGACTCTGCCCTAGTGGTAAGCATTTCTTCTAGCCCGTAGAACCCCAGGGATCATGGCTGCGATCTTAGGCTCCTAATGACCTGCCTGCCACCGGCTCCCATGGACCTAGGAGCCTGCATGACAAACCTGTCCACCACACCCATGTTAACCGTGGCTGCCCAAATCATGATACCTGGCACCTACTGGGACACCAGCTACTAAGAGCTAAGCGTCCCTCAAAAGAAACCCTTTTCCAGAACCCACCTAGATCATGCCAAGCACAGTTCCCAGGCCTGCAAAGCCCTTAGCATATTCTCTGGTCACTGGCTATGTCCATGTCACCCCCATGATCTCACGGGCCTTCAGCCATCTTTTCTGCCTACTCCAGCTAGGTTCCTTCCTCCATCCACGTAGGCTGCTTCTCCATTCTCAAGCCCCAACCGGGAGGTGCACTCTCACCCCAACTCACAAGGCTCCCCTGCTCGCTCACTGAAGCCTGGCGCCCACTCTTCACCTATGACAATGTCAGAAGAACAGAGTCGGTCTCAGTCACCTGCTTCCATGGAGGGCCATCCCTCTCCTTAGCTTTTACTGCTTGTTCCATTCAGTCAGCATTCAACATGGCTGGGGGTATGGCTGGCACATGCCTACTAGCACTGGGGAGGGTAAGCCATGAGGATGGAGAGTTTGAAGCCAGCCTGGACTACATAGGGAGACCACCTCAACCCCTGCCCCGCAACAAACTACACTGAATGTTCCGGGAAGTGTTTAAGTAACTTTCACTAGAAAGTAAAGGTTGAGCTGGATGTGATGATGCCTTTTAAAACAAAACAAAACAACAACAACAAAAAAAAAACGCGTGAAGGTTCTCAGTGTGGCCAGGGGGTACTCTGGGGTTCCCTGGCCCTTCCAGGGATTCCAGGGTACACTTATTTTACAGCACTAACAGACAACTAGCCTTAACCTCTCAGGAACATTCAAAGACATTTTCCACGTGATATGTAATCTCATAGCAAACCAAAGGTGCTTGGAGAACCTTGTTTTTACTGAGCTCGGCCAAGGAAATGCATGGGAATAAAAACCAATGCCACTTAGCTCATTTAAATAATTCATTTTTAGTTTTGGATTTTTTTTTTTTTTCATAAAAGGTACGTTTAGTTCTTTATTGGCTGACTTGGAACTGACTGTGCAGACCAGGCTGGCCTTGAATTCACATGTTAATTTGTTAATGATAAAAACAAAAGCTTGAGCCAGGTATGACCGCACAAATATATACAAATATGTTAAAAGGCTGAAGTAGGATGGTGAGTTCAGTGCCCGTCTGGGCTGCTGAGTGAAATCCTGGAGAAGACAAGGCCAGAAACCGTCTCAAGAGTTCTCCAGTAATAAGATGTTCAGAGGTTCTGAGAAGAACCTAGAAACTTCATGGAGCAAAGTTGTCCTTAGAGGGCTTCCGACCAGAGCTAAAACACAGGCTGCCTATCAGATGGGGAGCGCGATATAAAGGACACGACCTAGGAGGGATAGAAAGTGCCAGGCGTGGAAGCAGGGAGCGTTCAACTCTGGGAAGGCTGCCAGGGGTGACCTTGGAGGAGTGAAGACCTGAAGACCTACTCGCCCTCCAAGGTCAGGCTTCTGGCCGCTGTTGAGCTGTTGACTGAGGTTGTCTGCATGCAGATTCCTCTAAATGCAGACTCCCATCCTTTCACAAGGCCCTCAGAAACTCAGACTGTCCTAAGCATTCCAGATTTTTCTGTACTACTCTCTGGAGGATTTCCCATTTATGTATCTGGGGTACAACAGTGTGTGTTGGGTGCCGTGAACTGGGGCACCCATGGTTAATGCTCTTAGAGGGGACCCTGGATCCAAGGGATTGGCTGGCAGGGAGGCCCACTGGCCGCGGTGCCCATTCCTATGGACTCAATAGCTCTTCCCTGAGCCATATGCTTTATAGCAAGTCCTGTCCAAAGATGAAGGAGCGAACAGGAACCCCCTGGCACAGGAAGTGATTACATAGGCCAGACATTACAACCAAGGGCCTCTAGGACCAGCTCTGGGCCTTGCTGTATTGTATTTGGCCCATTTAATGTTTTCAGAACCCATGAACAGCAAGGCTTTCCGGCTTCTTTTGATCACTCCTGAGGCCTGGGCCCACCTCCTTCCTGTGAGGCACACCCTGTTCCTGGTCCCTGCTGGCCCCTGACATCACAGGGACTAGGCACTGACTCCACGGGTGAAAGGACAAGATACTGGTCTCCAGTGGGAAGAAGGCTGGGCTCCTCCGTGGCTCTGTCCTGACTCCTTATTTGCACACGGCAGAGGGAAGCATCAAGATTTCAGGTCCTTAGGGTCCTATTCAGTGCTGCTGAGAATGGGGGTACGGTGGCTCTAAGCAGCCTGAAGAGATTAACACTAGGGCCTCCGATAAAACACCCCACACCCCCGAAGCAGGAGTGGAAGAGAGGCACTGGAAGGTGGCGGACATTTACTTTTCCCATCACTTTTTTCTTGTGCAGCTCCTGGGGACCTATGCCCTGACCCACACTAGACAGGTGCGGTGCCACCAGCTGCAGCTCAGCCCTTTTACTCTTCACTTTAGGAGACAAGGTTTCACTAAGTGGCCTTGAACTTCCACTCCCCTGCCTGAGCCTCCTGAGTGGCTGGGGACAGGCTACAGTCACTTCCACTCTTAAAACTAGGAGAGTGGATGACCCTAGGGATGCCACCGAGAGGCCCACCTCTCCTCTCTTGATCCTCAAGGATGAAGAGGAAAGACGTTCCCATGGTTACTTGAACTTTCGGAAGGATGGCCACTTACCTACCACTGTTGAAATAAGCCAGTTGGAGACACCCAGTCTGGTCACGAGGGTCCTCCAGGGTATATCCTGATGGACATTCCCGAGTTTTGTGTCCCTCAGAAAAGACCCAGGTCCAACCAGCCTTTAAGGACAATCTCTGTCTGTGGCGTCCTGATTAGGATTGGGCAATCAGGCCCAGAGTGAGCCCCCAACTTCAAGAAAGCTTAGGATTTCCATGGAGATTCAAGGCAATTCCTTGAGACCTGACTCCTTAGGACCCTGCCGTCCACCTGCGGCCTGATGGGGAGAGGGCATACTCTACGGCCTGGTTTCCAGGGATCTGCTAAGAGTCACCCTGCAGCCTGTGAGGCAAGGAACAGAGGGACACATCCATTACCTGGGATGCCTGCACCCCTGGCCCACTGCTGTCCCTATGTCCTTCCTCTACCCTTCAGATCACACTAGCAAAGATGGCACATCCAAGTCATTAAACACATACCGCCAAATACTACCTTCTTTGGACCTTGTAAAACTATTGGAAATCTCCCATACTTAAACAAAACTTCCCAAGACAGGGGCTTATGTAGTCAGGCTGACCTCCAACTTGCTACATAGCCGAGGGTGGGTCATCCATCTCCCCAAGGCTAGGATTACAGGTGTGCACCATCATGCCCAGGGCAGTGTTGCTTCTGGAAGGTAATGTGGGGGCAGGGACAGGGTCTGGGGCTGTTCTGCTTACCACTGTATTCCCAGTGTGTCAACAGCACCTGGGACACAGCAGACCATGGTAAACACCAAGGCAATTGCTGTGGATATAATTCAGTAGTAGAGCACCTGCCTAGAGTCGCCCAGTGAGGGGTTGGGCTGTGGCTCAGTTGTAGAGCACCTGCCTAGAATCCCCCAGTAAGGGGTTGGGGTGGCTCAGTGGTAGAGCCCCTGCCTAGAATCCCCCAGTGAGGGGCTGGGATGGCTCAGTGGTAGAGCCCCTGCCTAGAATTCCCTAATGAGGGGCTGGGGTGTGGCTCAGTGGTTGAGCCCCTGCCTAGACTCCCCCAGTGAGGAGTTGGAGTGGCTCATTGGTAGAGCCCCTGCCTAGTATGTTCCAAGCCCTGGGTTCCATCTATAGCAACACCAGAGAACAAGAATAAAGAATGAATGAATGAATGAACGATTGAAGACTAGACCTACAGCAGTGGACTTAGGACACAGCTGTTATAAACTGGGCGACACCCCAGCAAGTCACTTGTCTCTAGGGGGCTCTGAAAAAATAACAATAATAGAACAGAGTCACTCAGTTGTTGTGTGGTCTCCCTGAGTTAATCCACTCCAGGTAAATTTGAATGAGGCCCTGGGTCTCACTAAACGTAGCACAAGCTGGTCTTGAACCTGAGATGCTTCTGCCTCGACCTCCCGAGTGCTGGGATTACAGGTATGAGCCACCATAGCTGGCGGAAGTATTATTTCTCACTGCTAGCCTGTTTAGTATCAATTATAAAATAACAGGGTTTTGTATGTCTTAAATCTGCAAGCTTTTGACGTTGTATGTTGAGTCTCTCTCCCTTACAACACTGTGAGCTTCATAGGAGAGTGATTGGATGGTTTAATTCTATCTGTATTCCCGGGGCCTGGAACAAACCTGGCACAGGGTAGGGGAATGGGATAGAAGGCTAGATGGATGATAGGTGATGTGTGGGTGGATGGATGTGTGGGTAGGTGAATGAACGGATAGGTGGAGGAATAGGTGGATGGACAGGATCCCTCCCTTCATTATCCCATCGAGACACTCAAACCCTTGCACCCCCCCCTTCCCTAGAGAGCCTCCTCCAGCCCTGCCCCACATACTTCCTGTGATGGTGATCCTCCTGCCCTGGTAGTAGTCTCCAAGGGTCACGGCGTTGCCCTGCTTGGTGGCCACCACCCTGACAGTGCGCACACTGTCCTGGCACTCCACATAGGGGTTGTAGCCAGGGTTGCCAGCTGCCAGCTGGGCATTTATCTGGTTCTCCACACTGGCGGGGGAGAAGGCGTCGGCCACGCGGTCTCTGCAGAATGACTTGTACTTCCAGATCACGATTGGGGTTGAGATGGAGCTGCTCATCTGATAGGTGCAGGGCAGCGTCACGGGCTGGAACAGGATCACCACGTGGTAGGGGTCCGACACAGTCACCTGGATGGTGTTGGCCGGAGCTGGGAGCAGAGGAGCCAACAAGGAGAGCTGAACTCAGTGGGTCCCGCAACAGCAAGGAGCCATGCCACTTAACAGTGAGTGTGTTTTCTTTTCAGAGCACTTGGCATACTGCTCCTTAATCCCTTAGACTGGTGAGGCAAATTGGATGATGTGCCCATTTTACACACCCTTGGGGCTGAAAAGTGATATATATGTAGCCCCTTAGGCCAGGTTCCTGGAATACTCTGCCCACCTTTTCCTTCCCAGAGACTCTCCTCAAAATGCACACCCAGACACAAATAGAACCCTTCCTGAGCCAATATTCAATGTAAGCGCGCAATGGCCAGCGGAGGATGGTTACAGGTTCTAAAGTCCACCCTACAGATACCCGGGAGGTGCGTGGGGTGGGGAGTCCCCAATTCCACACCCACTCCAAGCCAGGACTACTATTTCTCGAGCTCTTCTTTCAGGGACCGTCGGATCTAGCCCTCGAGTGCCCTCTCCCCGTTACCCCAACACTTAGAAATCTTGGGGTGTGCCCAAGATCCCAGTGCCTGGCCTTTCCCGTGATGGGGGGGGGCATTGCTCCTGTCCCACAAAGGGTACAGTTCTCAGGCTTAGAATCCCCAGAGTTTCACTTCCTGTTATCTCCAACAAAGGCGGAGGAGCGGGCTGGACGCGCCAATAAAAGAAATTCCCTTCCTCTGGCACACAGAGGTCTCCCCAGCTAGGCGGAATTTGGTGGTCTCGAATCTGCACCCTCGAACTAGCCATCACCCCCGCCTCTTGGTTCCAGCTCCTCCAGGACCGGTGAAAACCGCAGCCCTCCATCTACCTTCTGTAGTGCCCTCCCGCCGTCCCACAGCACCGGGGACCCCATTTCTTACCTGGACAGTAAATGATGAGAAAGAGCCACACGAAGAACATAGTGGTCGGGCGAGAGCCAGGCGCCGCAGAAGGCGCGCTGGGCGCCGGCGCCATCGCGGCCGTCTAGCAGCGACGGAGCCCGCGCGTCCCCTCCCAAGTATCCCAAGAGTAGGGGGCGCGGTGAGCACCAAGGCCGAGAAGGGTACTTGATCCGCCCGGCCCTTAATCCAAGTCCATTTTCTCTACACTGAAGGAGTTCTAACCTACAAAAAAAACTTGGACGAAGCTCATGTCTTCGGCTCTCCCGGGACAACTGACCCGGTGCGCGAAGGCTCTCTGGGTCACTCCACCCCCTGTGCACTCCCAGGAATGGATCCGCCCAGGTACACAAGGGTGGGAGCCCTGGGGCTGGGCTTGGGGGGTGGGCAGCGGAGGAGGGGCTTGCTGGCCTCCCTCCCCGGAAGTGGGCTGACTCAGGTGCGCTCCTGCCCCCAGGGCCTGAACCAAGTGCCCGCTTAGCCCGGAGGGCGCCCGCACCCCAGGCGACATGTGCAACCACCTGCTGCTCTGGACAAAGTTGATAGGACCGTGCTCCCGGAAGACAGAAACCCCCTGAGGGTGCTCCACCTGCCGAAAGGGGCCGGCCCCGCTGCGCACCTGTTCGCTGCCGGTCCCCACCCCTGTCTCCGACGCCGGTGGACCCGCCTAGGTGCGCCCTGCGGGGAGGTGCCAGGCCCAGCAAGGTCCCGGCTGGCAGAGGCGTGTCGGTGACGCTGCCTGCCTTCCCACTTTCGTCCCGGTGGGGGAGGTGTCGGGGACTTTCTGTGCTCCTAAATTGGATGACTCAAGTATCAATGAGCGCCCTCCCCGACACCTGAAAGTGATTGCTCTGGCCCCGCAGGCGACGCTCGTGGGGACGGAACTTTTGAAAAAGTTGCAGTCGTTCTTCGGCAGTTTCCTTACTTACTTGTGGTTCCCTCTCCACCTCCCCTTCGGTCATCCCTTACTATAGGTCAGGCTTCCGGAAGTTCTGACGCTTAAAGGCGCTGTGCCAAGACTGGAGGCCGGGAGACTTGTTTCGGTTCAAAGGTTCCCAGACCATCACCTGCACCCCGGGAGCGGCCAGCGGCTCTCGGCCTTCTCGGCGTTACACTGCTGCTCCCTGCTGGCGTCTAGAGGACGCGCATTCTAGGAGATTGTGAACTGGCCGGTGGGTTGGGGAGAACTATCATTTTCTTTTCTGTCTTGTAAAACTCGGTCACTTCCTTCTGCTCAGGAATATCCCGTAGCCCCTCCTTACTCCCAAGAAAATTTCAAAATACTCATACCGGCCTGATTGTCCCTCCCCAACGTCACTTTGCATTCTTAGCTTAGTTGGCTTCAGCCACACTGACCTGGCGTGTCCTGAATAGGACACATGACTGGTGTCGCTACCAGAATCCCCTTCCTGCTGCGGACACCTCATCCCATTTTCCTCAGGGCCGCATTCAAACGCAAACCCTTCTCATAAAATTTCACCCTGCTCATGAGCCGTCATGATTTAAAAATAGAGGAAATCATCATGGCCATCATTGCTAGCGTTTGTAATTCTAAACCAGTAACACGCATTACCTTGTGTTTTGTACACCCTCGCTATTGTCAATATTATCGATACCTAGGAACTTGGTCTCCATCATCTTCAACGTAGGAAAGAGAATCTGTATTAGATTAGAACCCGTCCTAATCACCCCATTTTCACTCGACATTTTTACATAACCCATCTCTACACAAAGATAAGATGCGTGCTTCCCCCCAGGGCAGGCTTATCCCCAACTTCTCTCTCCCACGTTTTCCTCCTCGAATCCTTTACTGTCATCTGCTATTTTACTAGCTCTGGTTTCTCCACCTGTCCTTTACCTGTCCTAAAGACAACGTTGCTTAGTAAATATTCCACCTCTGTATTTCCCGGCCCTCCTGTAGTTATGGGGGGGGGCTGCATTAGGTCAGTTATAGTTAGTAGCATCTATACAAACGTAGAGAGAGAGGGTTCCCCTCCCAGTCCAGAGCCTTTAATCGACAGTATGCCTTACCCTGCCCCAGGAAGCAGTGTGGTTTCGGATGACATCTGTGGGGACCTTGAAGAGGAGCCCTCTCCACTAACCAATGCTGGGTGTGAATGTGAAAAAAGAAGGAGGTTATGGAACTAAGATTTCCGAATGATGGAATCTAGACTATCACGATTAGTACATCCCTTTGACACCAAGGAGATGATTTAATGATGATTTAAGAATCTGTCCTATGGCCGGGCAGTGGTGGCACATGGCTTTTATCCCAGCACTCAGGAGACAGAGGCAGGCAGCAGATCTCAGTGAGTTTGAGACTTGCTCGATCTGCAAAGCAAGTTCCAGGACAGCCAGGACTGTTACACAGAGAATCCCAGTCTTGAAACCCCTACCCCTCCCCCCAAAAAAATCTATCTCTAGGAGAGGTGGTCCTTGTCATGGCTTCCCACTGGACTTCAGTATCTGTGTGTCCCCCTTTTGATGGACAGGAAGCCCTTGTCCCATTCCCATGTCAGGCACTTTTTGTCTCTGAGACAAAGGCCTGTGAGAAATAGGGGTTTTGTTTGTTTTGTTTTGTAAAATCTTTTTGATTCATGTTTTCAAAGGTTTTGGGGCGTGTTTGGATGGCCACATCATTTGGGGTTTGCATTTGAAGGCTGGTGAGGCCGAGAACTAAGCATGCTGCTTGCTTCACAGAGGCTAGGAAGCAGTCAGGCAGACAGGAAGGGCCAGGGACAAGAGAGACCCAAGGACTTCCCTACTTCTGCCAACTGAGTTCTGCTTCCCAATGATGGACCAGCCTGACTCCATCTTAAGATTAAAAGCCATACCTGTTTTCTGTAAAACTTGAATTTGACCAGTTTGACGTGTCCCACACCTATATCCTGACCCCCACCCTGATATGATGTTCTGCTAAATAATATTGAGATGTTCCTCCATGTTCCTACATAACCAAGAATCCTTGAAAACCCCTGGCCTTGAAGTTTGAGGCTAATATAAACCCAGCCTTCTCCCATGTTTGATGCTAAACCCCACCTCTAGACACAGAGCCCTGATATAAAATAAAGCTTGTGTAATATGACCCAAGAATTTGGGTAATGGTCTTTACTATCATTCGGTGGGATAAACACTAAGGTTTTCCAATACCATCAACATTAGTACCACCATCTGGGACTCAAACGTGTGGCCTATAGTGTATGTTTGGATTCAAAGCACACAGTGTCTTCATGTACTGGATGTGTGAGGGTGGATAATTTGCCTTTTGAGTTCATCCTATCTACTTCTTGGGGATATGTAAATTATTGTTGGAGGAAGCCGCTTGTTGGTTCCCAGCTACTCAGCCCCGAAATAATCACACAGAAATCATATTATTTAAATCACTGCTTGGACCACTAGCTCTAGCTTCTTATTTGCTAACTCTTACATCTTAATTTAACCCATCTACATTAATCTGTGCATTTACTGGTTGTGGCCTACCAGTAAAGTTTCAGTACATCTGTCTCCGGGTGCTGCTCCATGGCTTCTCCCTAACTCCACCTCCTTTCTCCCAGCATTCAGTTTAGTTTTCCCCACCTTGCTCTGTTCCCCTATAGGCCCAAAGCAGTTCCTTTATTAACCAATGATATTCACAGCATACAAAGGGGAATCTCACATCAAGTTATATCTTACTCACACATAGTTCAGTTTTTGTTTTATGTTCATGTGTCTGCCTACATGCATGTCTGTACACCACATGTGTGCCTGGTGCCCACAGAAGCCAGAAGAGGGCAGCAGGTCTTCTGGGATTGGAATTGCAGACAGTTGTGAGCTGCCGTATGTGTGATAGGAACCAATCCCGGGTCCTCTGGAAGAGCAACCGGTGCTCCTAACTGCTGAGACCTCTCTCCAGCCTTATATGTTCTTATATATTTGCTCTTATATGTCTTATATGTTCAATGTGTATTTCTGAAAACTCGCTGGACCCCAGTACACAGGGCTTAGCACCCAAGTTCTATGGGTGACATCACAGTACCCAAGAAGGTTCTTAAGTTCTTTCTGTAGTCTTCAGCCATGCTGGCCACTCTGTGGCTAGCTAGTCTTTCTCTTCCTGTGCTGTGGGCCCAGAAACTAATCAACTGTCCCCATAAGAATGTGTGCCAGTACGCCTTACTCTCGGGCAATGACGTGGTCCTGCAGTGTAACCACCCCAAACCACTATGGTATTTTTCTTCATCTCTGGAGGACAAGCTGTCCCTGCTCAACTCCATGCCCAACGTGAAGATACTGTTTGGGAGCAACCTGCAGTTACCCAACCCTCAGCCGTCCCAGACGGGGCTTTACAGCTGTCTGGATAATTACAAGGCCCGTGTGGTGGAATATGAGATTGACTTTCAGGATATAAGCCTGCTACGTGTCACACACAAAGACCTGGGCCAAAGACCCTTGGAAAATGAGACCATGAACCTAGAAGGCGAGGTACTCGTTTTTACCCGCTGGGATCCTTGGCAAGACTGTAACCGCTGCGAAAAACCTGGTGAGCGCAAACGTCTGGGTTACTGCTACATGGAGGAGCCGCTAGGAAAATCCATGCCCTGCTGGCTCTACCTGAGAAAGGAGAAGGTGACCCACGTCCGCCTGCGGCCTGAACTCCAAGTACAAGCCTGCCAGGTGCCCTGTGACCCCATCCCAGAAATCAGCCAGCCATACTTCGTCTTTGACACTCATCAGCTGGACAAAACCGCCAACCACGGGTGGCTCAGCTGTCCCTTGGCCTCCATCTACAGGTAACCAGAGCAGGGCCGACAGCCTTTCTCTTGGCCCTCCATCAGTCCTGGTCTCTGGGGTCTGTCTGCTGCTAGGGGGAGGTCTCCATCCAGTAGATAAGTTCTTCCTCTACACCTCGAAGCCTTCATGGTCAGTGAGAGCCTAGAGTCACTGGTTTGCTTAGATATTGTCACACCAGAAATCTCTGAGGTGCTGAGGAAGGTGATGACTGAAAAAAGGATCTGGTTCCCGCCCACACAGGCAACCTGGAGCCAGATACTCAGGCTCAGGATGAGCCAGTGTAAACATGGATGTGGGTCCTGTCTGCTGACTAGACCCTGAAGAACATGGTTTGCCCCTCTCTCCTTGTGCCAGCAACATGTGTCCTAGTCCTTTCTCTTTTGGGATTTTCGAGACAGGGTTTCTCTTTAGCTTTGAAACCTGACCTGGAACGAGCTCTTGTAGACCAGGCTGGCCTTGAACTCACAGAGATCCGCCTGCTCTGCCTCCCGAGTGCTGGGATTTTCTTTTTCTTTTTTGAGACAGGGTTTCACTATGTGGCTTTGGCTGGCTTGGAACTTGCTATAGACCAGGCTGGCCTTAAACTCACAAAAGATCTCCCTGGCGCTGCTTCCTGAGTGTTGGCCTGAAAAGTGTGCACCACCACACCTGGTACATGTTTGTTTCTTCCTCTGTCAATATTTTATGTAAGTAGGCAAAGGGTCATGGTATGACAAAATAATTATTAGGCAAAGAAATATCAACAGTTCTAAGTGCTGCATGCAAAAACTATTGGTAAAAACAGATTTACCAGGACAGCCAGAGCTATGTAGTAAGGCCCCATCTCAAAAATAAATAAATAAATAAAAGTCAAAAACAAGCAAAACAAACAAGCAAAAAAGCCAACCCCCAAACTTGCCAGAAGATGATTTATTGAATGTTTCCTGGTGACTGCCCTTGGTTATTACAGCTGTGGATGATATTTTGGTTTCTTTTTATTGGTTTTTAAATCATCATAAGAATCTCATAGTTACTTCATTTTTAATGTAAGATTTATTTTTATTTTATGTGTATGGGTGTTCTACCTGCATGTATTTATGTGCACGCTATGTGTGCAGTGCTCACAGAGGCCAGAAGAGGACGATAGATTGCCTGGCACTGGAGTTACAGAGGTTGTGACCCTTCTTGTGGGGGCTGGGAATCAAGCTTGGGTCCTCTGGAAGAGCAGCCAATGCTTTTAACGGCTCAGCTACCTCTCAAGCCCTTAAATCAGTGGTTCTCAACCTTCCCTGATGCTGTGACCCTTAATACAACTCCTCATGTTGTGGTGACCCCCCCAACCATAAAATCATTTTTGTTGCTACTTCATAACTGCGATTTTGCTACTGAGTGATGTCTCAGTTCCTAAGACCATTGGAAATCTGTGTTTTCTGATGATCACGACCCACAGGTTGAGAACCACTGCTCTAAGTGGTTCCTAGAGATAATAAAAATGCTGACTTCGAGCATTTATGTTTGCTGTTATGCCTCCCTCCACAATAGTTAGCCCTCTGGGACAATAAGCCCAAATAAACTTCTCATTCTGTAAGTGCCTCTGTCACTGTTTTCTCATAGCAACTGAAAAATACCTAACACGGTTTGATTCCAGGGGCCAAAGCCACACTTGCTGTTGAGTTCCAGAGGGACACAGTCAACTGTGGTAGGGAGGACATGGTGGCAGCAGGCAGGGAGGGCGTGTTGGCAGGAACAGAAGTCTGGCTGGTCACATGGCATAGTGTATGGGAATACAGTGCCACATGGGAGTTCAGATCCGGTGTGGGCAGGTTCCATGGTGGCTGGATCTCCTCACCTCATATCTTGGGATGGGAAGCAGAGAACAGTTGGTGGTAACATATTTGAAATAATTACCAACATTGTTGACTGTTTCTGGTGTGTGTGTGTGTGTGTGTGTGTGTGTGCGTGCACACTTGTGAACATGTGTGTACACAAACTTTAAATCCCTGAGTTAATTTCTTTAGTTGTAAATATAAAACGTTTTTTTTTCTTGTGCTATGTTGTATGAGGAGGGTGGCCCGGCTAGCTTACACCCTAAATAACCACACAGAAATTGTATTAATTAAATTACTGCCTGGCCCATTAGCTCTAGCCTCTTATTGGCTAACTCTCACATCTTGATTTAACCCATTTCTATTAATTTGTATAACACCACAAGGTCGTGGCTTACCAGGAAAGATTCAGCATGTCTGACCTGGCAGCTCCATGGCGGCTCTCTGATTCTGCTTTCTTTCTCCCAGAATTCAGTTCTATCTTCTCCGCATACCTAAGTTCTGCCCTATCAGGCCAAGGCAGTTTCTTTATTAACAAATGAAAGCAACACACAGACAGAAGGACCTCCTACACCGGGGCTATTGTTGTTAAATTGTTTTCTTTTCCCCACAAATTTACCCATTCCATCAAAGCATCAAGAAGCTTTGTCTTCAGCCAGTTGTGGTTTGAATAAGAATGGCCTCTAAAGGATCATAAATTTTAAAGTTTGATCACCAAGGAGTTGCATTATTTGAAAGGCCTAGGAGATGTGGCCTTGCTGGAGGAAGTGTGCCACTGTGTGTGTGTGTGTGGTGGGATGGGATGGGATGGAGGTGGGAGGTGGGTGGGCTCTGAGGTTCTCAAAGCCCATGCCAAGCCCAGAGTCTCTCTTTTCCTGCTACCTGTGGATCCAGATGTAGAACTCTCAGCTACCTCTCCAGCACCATTTCTGTCTACACACCACTCACTATGATCCCTGCCATGATGACAGTAGACTGAACCTCTAAACTGTAAGCCAGCCCCAAGTAAATGCTTCCTTTGTAAGATTTACTATGGTCATGGTGTCTCTTCACAGCAATAGAACACTGACTAAAACACGCGTATATAGCTGTAGTATGTTTTTGTTTTTATTTTGTTTGCTGTGGTTATCAAACTCGAGGCTTTGGGCATTCTAGAACACCCTACCTCTAAGCCACATCGTCCCCAGCTCAAGGTATTTTGAGACAGGGTTTCATTATATAGCCCAGATTTGTCTTGAACTCAGGATCTTCCTGCTTCTGACTCCTAAGTACTGGAATTATAGGCACACGACATCATTGTTAGTTCCATCCATTATCTTTCCATGTCTGTAGGAGCAGTACTAATGCCTCCTTCTAAATTATCTTAAGTTAGTCCCAGCACTTGGGATGCAGAGCAAGTGTATCTCTATGACTTTGAGGACAGCCTGGTCTACAAAGAGAGTTGCAGGTCTGCTAGGGCTACACAGTGAGACTCTGTCTCAAAAACCAAAATAAGGTCTTCAAGATGGCTTCGTGGGTAATAGTGCTTGCCACCAAATCCAACGACCTGCGTTTAGTCCCAAGAACACACATGGTGGAGAAAGAGAAATGACTTTGACAGGTTGTCCTCTGACTTCCGCACAGGCACCATGCTCCGTGCATTCCTGCGTGTGCAGGCACACCCATTGTTGTGTACTGGTCTCCCCGATTGAAACAATCCATCCCATAGGGAAGCTCCTTAAGCAGGAAAGTAAACAACTCAGAATAGCTTCAGGAAGTCCCTGGAACTGACCAGATTAACTAGGTCCCTTCCTGCCAGAGTAAACAATAAAAGCTGAGAAGATTCTGAGACCAAACCACCTGCCTGGAAGAAGCGGAAACCAGCTGAGCTGTCTGGAAGAGGGTTAGACCATCCGAGGCCCCTGGAAAGGCCACTCTCCAACCTGTGGCTGGGCAGTGGGCTCCAGGTTCCCGGCTTTTGTGAGTTATCACTGGTGCTGGGGTGGGTTTTGTTGATGCATCTGTCTTTGAGTCATTTCTGCTCCTGTAAGCAAATCCAATAAACTCATTCATTCACCACACACACACACACACACACACACACACACACACACACACACACAAGAATACGTGTAAGCAACAACAAAAACCAGATTAAACAAACACCCCCCTCCCCCCAAAAAAAAATCAGGTAGTTTTAAAGAAAAATCTCCACAAACGCACGGTTCTTAAGGACTAGCTGAGGACGTTTGAATGGCCAGAGGCTGTTTCCCTTTGGAACAGTTAATCCATAGCCAGCATTCTAGCAGGATTCTCAAATGTAACTCCCATGACTGACAGAGATAGTAACACGTGACCTTGTGTGACGTGTGTTGCCAGAAGCCTTGTTTCTTTATTAAGAGTGATACCTGGTACAGGGCAGTGGTGGTGCACACCTTTAATCCCAGCACTCAGGAGGCAGAGACAGGAGGATGTCCATGAGTTCAAGGCCAGGCTGGTCTACAGAGCGAATTCTAGGACAGGCTCCAACGAGAAACCCTGTCTCAAAAAACCAAAGAGTTGATGGCTGGCATTTGATAATCACCAAATATCTCTGCAGTGACTGGACCACAGAAAATCATGCTTTGCCCGGTGTTTTGTGTTGTGTGGGTTGGTGGTAGAAAGGGGTCACTCCAAGACTCAGGGAGAAAGTTTCTGTGAATTGAACCTTGAACAATCATTAAAGGCTGATTGATTGTTATACAAAAGTTGTTTTTTTGGGAGGGAGGGTAAATCAAGTTCCTCACACCAAAGCCCCTGGTCTGCCCTCTATGTTTTTCTGAAGGAAATCATCATGCCCCCCAGGTCAATCCTTATCGTGCACTGTTTGCTGTGCCCGAGAATCGAGGACATCCAGGTGTGCCAGGACCGTGCTGTGACTAAAGCCATGCAAAGGCTCTCCCGTTCCTTCAGAAAAACAGCTCTGTAGATAGCAGAAAAGAACTGCCGTCTCCCACAAGGACTCCTTCAAGGTCGAAGTACTTCTAGAAAAGAACTGTTCATTCGGAGGTTTGCCCCAGACACAGTAGCAAACAACTATTTCATTCTAATGCTTACCACAGATACAATGGTCCTACTGGATGTCTGCTACAATGTCTGGATCACCTCAGATTTCCCGTCTGAGAAGGTATTTAGGGAAAGATTTGGGCTAGAAGAAACTGGGAACAATATGTATTTACTTAAGACCAATTGAATTTTGCAGCTATCTTGGAGGGAAAGTTAGGGACCAACAAGTCCAAAGGTCTTGAAGCATGAATGCCTCTGCTTGGTTGGAATGTTCTGGAAAACAGGGCGGAAGTTAACATGAATGGGGTGCCCAGAGAGATACAGAAAATCAGAACCTGCAAGGATTTGGCCACAGCTCTACCCTTAAGAAGTGTGTCAGGGAGCTCAAGAGAGGGCTCAGTGGTTAAGAGCTTTGGTTCTGTGACTCCAGGAAATCCCGCGTCCTTTTCTGGTTTCCTTGGGTAAAAGGCACACATGTGGTAGATAGACATACATGCAGGTACCTACACATGAAATTAAGACTTTTTTTTTTTCAGGGAATGGAACTGGGGAGTTGGCTCAGTGATTAAGAGCACTGGTTACAAAACCTCCCTTCCCTCTCCTTCCTTACCCCTTACCCCTTGCTACCTCAGCAGCTGAGAGAGCAGGCTCTGCACCTTACCTGGGCAGCACACTAAAGCTGACCCTGTTAGGGGGGGGCACAGGCGAGTCAGGCCTGTGGGCATGAGAGCAGAAGAGATGTCCCCACCCTGTCCCTCATATGCCATGGGGTGGCAAGGATAAGAGAAATATGACCTTCACACACACATCCCTTGCCACTGTGACAGGTGGGAGAGCTGGCCTCAGGGGCATGAGAAGGAAAGAGCTGGTCCTGTCCCCCACCAGGTGCAGCAGTCTGGAGAGTGGGCCCTGCGCCTTCCCTGGGCAAAGTGGTAGAGCTGGCTGTGGTGTGAGTGTGGGTGAGCTGGACTGAGGGCGTGAGAGCAGGAGAAACCAGCCCCTGTCCCTGCTGTCTGCTGCACTGGGGGAGCTAGCCGGGGCAGGGCTGGAGAGCTCACTTGAGTGGTGATGGTGAGGGAAGGCTGGTAGACTGATCAGCCCAGGCCCAGAACCAGGACTGTGGGACAGCTATGAGTTATCCTGCCCCAACATCCACCTCATCTGTCACCTGCTGGAGCAGGTGAGGAGGCCGGACCTGAGATCCTAAGCTGCAGATCTCAACGACACAGGGCAACAACAGGATCCCCAAGAGCAGTCCCAAGGAGGGCTCAGTTACTGATAGGGCAGCAAAAGTCAGAGGCCTTGAACCAGACCAGTGACTCCTTGCAATGAACACTTAGAAGTAAAGATGTATGGACTAAAGGGTATATATGCTGTGTGACTCACTAGCCACACTACAGCTTCCATGCCGAGATTTTTTTTTTTAAAAAAAAATTTTGTTGTTGTTTTGGTTTGGTTTTTGATTTTTGTTCTTTTGATTTTACTTTTACATTTTGATTTTTGGGCTGGGCGATGGTGGCGGCGCACACCTTTAATCCCAGCACTCAGGAGGCAGAGGCAGGTGGATCTCTGTGAGTTTGAGGCCAGCCTGGGCTACAAGAGCTAGTTCCAGGACAGGCTCCAAAGCTACAGAGAAACCCTGTCTCGAAAAAAAAAAATTATTTTTTAATTTTTGGGGTGGTTGCAAGGGCAAAAGGCAGAAGTGAGGGGACTGGGATGCAAATGATATGAAAGCCACACAGAATAAAAGGTTTTTTTTTGTTGTTGTTGTTTTTTGTTTTTTTTTGTTTGTTTTCTAAAGAACACTGCTTTTCCAGAGGACCCGAGTTCAGTTTTCAGGACCGACACGGAGGCTCACAATTGTCTGTAACTCTAGTTCCAGGGGACCTGACACCTCTTCTGCTCTCTGGGATCCTGCACACGTGGGACACGAAAACTCACACAAACATACATACGCATACATGAAAATAAAATTTTTAAAATTTATTTAATTTTAACCCCACCATCAGGAGGCAGAGGCAGGTGAAGCTCTGTGAGTTCGAGGCTAGCCTGGGCTACATAGTTCCGAGGCAGTCAGGGCTACACCGAGAGACAATGTGTACACATAGAGTACACATAAAGGAACAGTGTGTTGAATGTTCACATGTGGGACACCAGTGCCACTCCCTGGACGTGAAAATCACCTCTTGGCAACACAGATGACAGAGAAAGACCCTGACCAGACAAATGACATCCCAACTTGTCACAGTGGGTGGTGGTGGCTTCCAGCCTCTTTGCTCACCTCTCTGCTCAACAGAGGCTTGAGTTCATGAATGACGTCACAGTGTCCAGGCTGGTGGCCAGCACACAGCCACCTTCTCAGTCCACCATGCTTACCATCCTGTGGATACTGCTCAGCTTTGCTCTCCCGGTGTTGGGGCTCCACCTGCCTGTCACTTGTCCCCAGGACAAGGAATGTCAACTGGCCCTCCTCTCCAACAACGATGTGCTCTTGGAATGCAGCGTCTCCAAGGCACGCTGGTTCTTCTTCGGGCTGGACATAGATGACAAACCCGTTAGCGTCTCCGGTATTTCCAGTGATCCAGAGAGTCACCTCCTGATCCAAAACCCATCACCCTTCAGCACAGGCTTCTACGAATGCCAGGACGAGAATGGGACCCGAGTGACGGGGTATAAGATTGACTTCCAGGATGTCACCAGGCTGCACGTCACGCACCTAGACCTGAATCAGGAGCCCCTGATGAATGACACACTGAACCTGGGCCACGGAGAGATACTGTACACCCGGTGGGAACCTTGGCAGAAATGCAACAACTGTCAAAACCCGGACGACTTTAAACGCCTGGGGGAGCGCAAACGCCTGGGTTACTGCTATGTTAAGGAGCCCCTGGAGGAGCCTGTACCCTGTGGGATCTACTTGGGAGATACAAAGGGATTTTATGACCGAGTAAGGCCAGAGATGCAGGTGGAGGTCTGCTATGAGATGTGCCAAGGCCATATGTTTGGTGGAGACTATGTCATCTTCGATAGCTTCAGGCTCACGGAGGAGACAGAATCCACCCTGATCTTCTGTCCCTTTGCATCCATCTACAGGTGATGGGACCCTTTTGCCGGTTCAGACCCTGGTTTCTAGTCCCAGGGTTCTTTGTGGTGGACTCTGTGCCAGGCTAGTAGGGGTGTCTTGGCAGGTTAGCTCCATTGGCAGTCATCAGGAGTCAGTGAGAGCATGAGAGGAAGCCAGGGATGCTGGAACATACCTTTCTGAAACACACAGCTAGAATAATATGTGTTCTAAAGTATCCTGACTGTATGGGAAGAGGTTTTTTTTTTTTTAACATCCTTAAGAGCCTCACACTCATTAATTTCTCTTTTATTATTTGAAACAAGAGTCTTCAAAGATCCAGGGAACCGTGTTGCTCACTGACTACATGACCTTCCAAAGACATCAGTAAAGTTTTCTATGGAATTGTGGATACAGCTGATGCCACTCTTGGTACAGATATGAACAAAGGAAGAGTAGGCACTAGTCAGGGCTTTTTTTTTCCCCAGTTGAGGTCTTCTGGTTAAATCACACTTTTCCTCTTGCCTCTGGTGGTTTATCCACTCAGCTTGTAAGAGTCATATAGAGGAATCTATAGGATTAATCTTTGATAAAACCATTTTTAATAGTTATTTATTTATTTATTTATTTATTTATTTATTTATTTATTATGTATACAATATTCTGTCTGTATCTGTGTCGAATCCTACAGGCCAGAAGAGGGCACCAGACCTCATTACAGATGGTTGTGAGCCACCATGTGGTTGCTGGGAATTGAACTCAGGACCTTTGGAAGAGCAGGCAGTGCTCTTAACAGCTGAGCCATCTCTCCAGCCCTGATAAAACCATTTTAATGGAGCATTACATATGAGATAGTTCATGGTTGTACGTAAAGTCACTAGGAATGTAGAAGAGAATTTTGTGAAGGAAGACTATGAATATTTTGGAAACAGTGTGACTATTTTAAATGTACTATTGTTTCCTCTTCTTTTTAATTATATGCTATAACTATTAAACATTTTATTAGAACAAATAAAGCCATTGTACTCAACATGAAGAAAAGCAGTCTCACAATTCTAAATAATTATGTTAAAATATGCTTTAAATGAGAAAACTTTTTATTTATTAATGTACTTTTGTGATATTTAAGGATTTAGAATTAGTGGCAATACTTAAAGTTTGTGTGTGCACACGTGTGTGTGTGTGTGTTAGTGTGTGTGTGCTTGTGTGTACTTTGTCAGAGTACAGCACTGCAATCAAAGATCTGATCCAAAGGGGTAGAAAGCTGAGTCAGGCATGGTGGTGCACGCCTCTAATTCAAGCACTGAGGATGCACATTCTGGCAGATCTCTCAGTTTGAGGCTGTCCTGATCTACATAGCGAGTTCTAAGCCACATAGGGCTGCACGGTGAGACCCTGTCTCAACAAGAGGAGGGATTGGAAGCTACTTTAGACTGATAAAGGATGCTTGAAAGATTCAGCTGCTGCCTGATAGATGGCTTTCTGTCTGCCAGCATCCACATTTTCTTTGTATGTGAAAATAATCAGAAAGAGGCCCAAGTTAATGGAATCCCAGAAATCCCTTCTTTAGTTTTTTAGAGATGTATTTTTATTTTATGTGCTGAATGCTTTGTTTACATCTGAGTATGCACACCACATGTGTGCAGTACCCTTGGGGTCCAGAAGAGGGCATCAGATCTCCTGGAACTGGAGCTACAGATAGTTGTGAGATGTCATGTGGGTGCTGGGAATGTACCTTTAGCCCTATGAAAGATCAGCCAGTGTTCCTGACCAGTAGCTGTCTCTCCACCTCTGTCGTCCCATCTTTAAAGAGCAAGAACGGGTATCGCCAAAACTCAGCAAACTGTTAGGTCATAGTGATTTTCCAGTAGGCCAATTTTAAAATTATTATTACTTTATATTAATACATATAAAGTAAAAATATAAAATTATTTTTAATTTATATGTATTTGTGTTTTGTCTGCATATATGTACACTCACCATGTGTGTGCCTACTGCCTGAAAAGGCCAGAGAGCACATAGAATCCCCTGAAAATGGAGTGATAGATGCTGTGGGAAACCACTTGGATGGTCCTCCAGAAGAGCAACCAGTGCTCTTAACCACTGAGCCATCTCTCCAGCCTGACAAAAACCATAATTATATGGGCCTAAAAGTCCCCTGGGTTCAAGATGTACATGAAGAGTTTCTTCTCCCTAACTTCTTTTGCCACCAACCCTTTTTTAAAAAATCATCTATTTGACTTTCATTTCTCAGGTGCAGAGCAGAGGACTGAGTGAGGGTAGTCAGGAAAAAGATTTTTCCCATGATTCTCTGTGAACTTGTGTTGATGTTAAGTGTAGACAGACATTATGTATCCCTAAAGAATAAAACGGCGGCAATCAGGTGAGACCCACAAGCCCCAAAGGCTTCCCCCAGTCTTCTGTGGGTCATTTTTCTCAGCATGCCCTTAACAATGCATGCATAAGACTTTATTGGTAAGGGCCTGGTGTGGCCCCCAGAAGACAGTCACCACCATGGAGAGTTCATTTTCCAGGAAAGTTGTGTCCACAGAAGAATTTTAGTCAGGCTTCTTACAAAATCACCCACCCTGGGAAGGCTGCAGAGAGGCAATTGGAGGATCAAGGTAAAAGCCACAACTACTGGCCTGAGCCATTGTAGTAAGCTGCCAGGGGACCTTTGGGTGTGCGATGACCCCATATTGGGAAATAGCTTCAATGCGATCACAGTGTCAGCAAGACTCACACACTCTGTGGAGCTCAGTTCTAAAGTCATGTCAAGATGGGTCACACAGAAGCGCGGCGAATTTTCTTCTCTGGGCCCTTGAGATTCTGGAGCATCTGGAGGAAGGTGCTTGGAGTGAAAATCAGGGAGGAGATGGAAAAGGAGAAGAAAGACATGCGTGTATGGAGTCTGAGGTTCGGGAATAATACAAGTATAGTTGTTTCCGCCATAAATGTCAGAATGTAGGTGATAGAAATGGCTAGAAGAATCATCTCCAGCTGGGTCAGAAGAGTCCATAAGATAAAAACCTTCTAGGTTGCTAATATTGATTCTCTTCATTGCTTTTTTTTCCCCTCTCATTGAGGGAAGTCAGGGCAGGAACCGTGGGAGAATGCTCTTTGCTGTCTCATAGGTTCATGTGTGGATAGCTTTCTCATTCAACCTAGGACCACATACCTAGGGGATGGTGCTGCCCACAGTAGACTGGGTCCTCATACATCAGTCAACAATTCCCTACAGACACATCCACGGGCCAGTCTGATCTGGGCAGTCCCTCTCAGGTGATCTTAAGCTGTGTCAAACGGATTAGTTAAAACTAGGGCAGGACCTCAGACTTGAGCTTTTTGATCAATGCTTGAACCGATAAGATCTTAGAAGGTTGGGAAGGTGGCTCAGCCCGTAAGGAAGTAGCCAGTGGAGACCATCTCCCACCTCCAACCTGGTTCTTGTCCTACCCTACTCCAAGAATGGATTGGGCAGAGCGGGAAGAAGATAACGTGGAGGAACTTCATTGTCAGTCTTAAAGTGTGGAAACAATGTGGCAGTCGATCAATGGAGCAGGCTTGAACTCTTGGTTGCAGCGCATGCTAAGGGTTTACAGTGGCACTCGCGGGTCTCTGCAGCAGCAGGTCTCAGCATGGCACTGCTAGTCTCAGAAGCGTGGGTCTTAGAGGATGGAAAGCAACGTAGGCACAAGTTCGTTTCTGTGGGGTCTCAGAGTTGGAGGCAGGAAATGGCTTCACTGCCAGAGTCCTGGAGTGAGCTCCTTGCTTAGGGTCCAGGGAACCCCCAAGAGTCTTGGAGACAATCTTCTCCCTCCTCCTCTGTTGACTCCTGCAGTCATCCTGTCCCTAAAACTGCAGGGAGTCTGATTTGTTGTTGTTTCGAGACAGGTTTCTCTGTGTAGCCCCAGCTGTCTTGGAACTCACCCTGTAGACCAGACTGGTCTTGAACTCACAGAGATCCACCTGCCTCTGCCTCTGCCTTCTGAGTGCTGGGCTTAAAGGAGTGCGCCATCACTGCCTGGGAGTCTGATTTTATAGAAGTGCCAGGGAACCATCTGGGTCCTGATTGACTGAGTGTACATATACAAACATGCATGCACATACACAGACACATGTATACACATACACGTGCATGCAGTACACAGACAC
Organism: Alexandromys fortis; assembly: GCF_014885135.2. Classification (NCBI taxonomy): domain Eukaryota; kingdom Metazoa; phylum Chordata; class Mammalia; order Rodentia; family Cricetidae; genus Alexandromys; species Alexandromys fortis. The sequence continues at coordinate 2,858,015 of NW_026068048.1, forward strand.
ATGCATGTATATATAGACACATGCATGCATGTACACAGACACATACACATGATGGCTTAGCAGTTAAGAGCAATTGCTGCTTTTACATAGGACCCAGGTTCAGTTTCCAGCACCCATATGACTACCCACAACTATTCGTAACTCCAGTTCTAAAGGATCCAATGATTTCTTTTGGCACCCATAAAATTCAGACCCACGTGGTATGCTCTCACTACCATGATATCGGCTTGCCTCAAAAGCAGTAGGTCTGGCCAATTTTGGACTGAAACCTCCAAAACCATGAGCCAAAAGTTTCTGTCTTTTTCATTTGTTTTCTCCAATATGTTTTCCACTGATGATACTTCTGACCACAGGAGTTGCACTCATTTATAGCTCAAAGCACCACAAACTGGGGTGGCCTAAGACAATAAAACCGGCTGGGTAGGTGGTACATGTCTTTAATCCCAGCACTTGGGAGGCAGAGGCAGGTCAATTCCTATGAGTTCCAGGATAGCCAAGGCTACATCATGAGACGAAGGCAACAATGACGGCAATGATGATAATTGTATTCTCTCACTACTGTGGAGCCTGGAAGTCAGCAGCAAGCCGTTAGGAGGCTGCCCTTCCTCTCCACCCCTGATTTTCTAGCCTCTGTGGGAGCCAGAGATTCTCTGACATTTCTGAGCTGGAAGCTTCATTCCCCATCCCCGCCTCCATCACTTCTTGGCCTCCATCCCGGGTATCTTTATCTGTCTTGGCTCCAAAAGGTCACCAGACTCTTTGGACCTCAAGGCCACTCTACTCCAATATGATGTCATTGTAACGCTTTGACAATAACCCAGTTTCCAAGTAAGGTTACATTCTGAGATTCTGGGAAATACAGAGATTTCAGATGGGCCCTGTCCCACTCAAGACTGGTCTGGGCCTCGTGGACTAACTGTGATGTTTGAGAGGGCTACTGGCCACAGGATCTGGTCTGGCAAAACTTTCATGTTCTACAGAGGCATTCTTAACATCACTGTCTGCTCAGGATCCCCTCTGTCATCCCTGAACACGAGGACCCGATTCATCCACCCACTCAGTAAGGTGCCCAGGACACAGTGAGGAGCATAGCCTCCTACTTACTCCGAACAATCAACTCTCCTTTTCTTTCAGGACAAATAAAACCACACGACGTTTTAAACTGATGAGTTCTCTTTTTGAGAATGGGGATTCTCCTTATGTAGCCCAGGCTAGCATCAAATTTGTCATCCTCCTTCTTCAGCCCTCTGAGTGCAAGGATCCCTGGTGTCCACTCATTTAGCTTGAAATGCAGTATTTTAAACGTTGCTAAGGGCTGGTGGCAGTTGGGAGAAATTAAAATTCTAAGTGGGGAGGCAGTCAAGGAAGGCTCTTTTGAGAACCGGTCACTCCTGCCAAGGCAGAAGGAGACGAGAGAAAGCTGTGCTTTGAGGGACGGTGCTCCAAGTAGATGGCAGAAAAAATATGGAGGCCCGGGGCAGCGTGGCTGGAAAGTCCTAGCACGCTAGTGTGGCTGGGCATTCATTATACGTGGGGGAAGCAGAGGGGAGGCAATGCCGATGGAGGGGACAGTTCTCCAAAGTCTTTCAAATTACCCCGAGGCAGGTGCCACCACTATAGCACTGCTCTCAGATGAGGAAATGGAAACTAGTGGCCTTGGCTTAGGTCACCCAGCCAGTCAGAGGTAGAAGTCTAGAAGCTTCCCTGGCCATACCTCCCCAGCAGCCCCCTCGTGACGTATACAGGGCTCCATGGAGGGAAAGGGGAGCTCTTGTCTCCAGCTACCTTCAGTCCCCCGTTCTCTGCAGGACCCTGAAGTATGACTCTTTGTTTCTTCCATCCAGGCCTGTTCACTGGGAAGTCAACGAGACTTCCCTGACCTGGCAGGACCAGCTTTCTGGCAAGGTCACGGGCAGCTTAATGGACCCGGTCAGCGGTGGCCAGCAGCTGCAGATCTTCCAGCCGGCAATTTACAGATGTTTCGTGGAACAGGAACTGATAGCCCAGTTCAGCCCCGCAGCTTCTGTGGAACTGCTGGAGGCTGAGAGACAAACCAAAGGCCAGGGGCGTTGGCAGCACAGGGCCCAGCTAGGCAAAGCGGACTCCGTCCTCAGGGGCCTGAAGTTGATGCTGCTGATGGTCTCCTTCCTGGTTGTGGGGGGGCTTCTCTGTAAGGTGGTCTTTCGTCCCACCCGGGGCAAGAAGAGGAATCTTGTCCTCCTGGTGAAATAAACTGAGCCCTCTGTACCCAAGGGGACCTGGCCTCTCTCCACTGTCCCATCCTTAGCTCTAGCTATACCTGGCAGCCCCGCACTAGCCCCTGGAGGTGTGTGAACTGACACAGACCTGGATTCATATCCAATGGTCACTTCACTCCTTGTTCTGTGCCCTGCTCAGCTAATTTGTTGGTCGCCCCAGTGCACAGATAAGGAAACTGAGGCAAGACTGTCTAGACAGGAGAACTGGGACTCTGGGGTTCCTCAGAGGGAGGAAGGGAAGGAGGAAATCTTCTCAGGCTGTGTGGTATGACTTTCTCTAGGGAGGTGTGAACAAGCATCTATTCATCCCAGAGTGGACACTAACGACAGACTAAAGAAATGAATCCACCCCAGCCTGGTTTGGTGAACAAGTGAGTTTATTGGGGTTCCTTACAGAAGGATGAATGATGTGGGTGCTTATATGCATGAGGGTGACTCTAAAGCAGCTGCCTCATCCAAAGGTCCAGCATGGAGACGTCGCTCTTGAGGCCCAGCATTGATGACAGAGGTTTCTATCCCACCTGGTCTCACAGCCATTCAGCCCCAAAGAAACACACAGAGATCTACATTAATTCTAAACTGGTTGGCCTGGTAGCTCGGGCTTCTTATTAACTCTTACATCCTACATCTTAACCCATAATTCTTTTCTGTGTTAGCCATGGTGCTTGGTACCCTTTATCAGTGAAGCATTCTCATCTTGCTTGCTCTGTGTCTGGCTTCCTTTCTGTCTGGATGACGACTGCAGACTGACTCTTTCCTCTTCCCAGAATTCTCCTGTTCCCATTGCCCTGCCTCTACTTCCTGCGTGGTCGCCCACCTATACTTCCTGCCTGTCTACTGGGCAATCAGCGTTTTATTAAACAAGGACAAGAAACAAATCTTTACAGGGCAAAACCATTGTCCCACCGCACAGCACAGGTGATGTCATGAGATCCAGCAAGGTGATGTCATGAGATCCAGCAAGGTGATGTCATGAGATCCAGCACAGGTGAGGTCATGGTTGGAAGCTGCTTTCCTAAGCTTTCTGTAGAACTTGTAGGCAGCTCCACCAGAGCTGCCTGTTCCCCAGAGAATGGCTACTGCTTGTGCAACCACGGGGCGGGTCTTGTGAATCATGGAACTTTCCAAGCTTCCTGAGCCTTGTCAATGCCCTCTGCTTCCTGAATCAGGTCTCCTTTCTTCTTCCCTCAAAGGAACACATCAGCCAGAAAGGAATATTAATAGCTGTACAACAGGGTGTGTCTATTGTGGTATATTGTGGCCTCTTCATCCAACCCTGTTTCCCAAGGACAAGATGGAGGACACACAGGCATCTCCGTGGTATCCCTAGTCTGCACTGTTCCTCTGACGCCTTTCCCTCCCTGTCCCTCAGGACATCTTCCTCTATTGTGCCACAGCCTCAGACTGAGCCACACCTCCCTGCATCCCCTTAGCTTAGACACATACTGTTCCAGGCTCCTGTGGTGAGAGGAGAACCCTCCAGTGCCACACTTGGACAAGACACTGGGCCGTGCTCAGCTGACTGGCAGGAACAGCTGGCTGTTCCCAGAAACTACACACGATTTAGCAGAACGCCAGAGCAAAGCATGAAATATTAATGCCTCTTAAGATTCATTGCCCTAAATTTGCACCACAGTGAAGTCCTGATAGGGCATATAGGAAGGGCTCCCTGGGCAGAACGACAGGAAGACAGGGTAGAGCTCCCCCCATGTACCACACACCGAAGGCTCCCCGTAATATCTGCAGATGCAAGGGTTCCTGCAGAATGAGAGAAGGTTCCTCCAGAGTCGTTTGGAACTGACTGAGGCAGAAGCTGAGAATAACAATGATAAAAATAGTTAATATGTTTGGCCCTCTTCATGTGTCAATATGCAAACTTTTCCATAAACATCATGTCCCACAAGGCACCACCAGGCTGCGGAGGCGATTCGCCTCTTGTTTTATAGCTGGAAACATTAAGGCCCAGAAGGGACAAGCAACTGGCCTGAGGTCACACAGTGAACTTGGGGGAAGGGCAGGTGATGGACGGGTATTCAAAAGAGACCTCAGGGGCTGGCAAGATGGCTCAGTGGGTATGAATTTAAGGAGCTGGGTTGGGCCCACGTTAAAATAAGGGAGGTATGTGTGGCCATTGTGTGTCTATAACCTCAGAGCAGGGACTCAGGTTAGGCAGGAGGGGTCTATGGGGTTTGCTGGATGCCATCCTAGTTCTTGGTTCTGTGAAAGACCTTGTCTCTGGGGAATAAGGTAGAGAATGTGACAGAGCAGGACACACAGTGCCCTATGCACATAGGTATACATGTCTGTATATGCATGCACACACATCTGTACACACACACACCTGAACACACACTTTTGCACACACATCTGTACACACACACCTGCATACATACTTGTGCACACATATATACACACACCACACACACTTACACACCTGTACACACACTTGTACACACACACCTACACATACACACCATAGCACCCTCCCAGCAGGGACCCCCAGGTGTCCTCCACCTGCATTAGCCCCAACTGTGGCAGCTGGAGAAGAAACAATAACTAAGAGCTGAAGCCTCTTCATTGAGTCAGTGGCCCGTCTACCCAGCACAGAAGATGCAAAACCAAAGTGGGAGGTCTTGGCACCCCAGGGTGATTGCCGTGACTTCCCACCTCCCGGTGTCCACACCTTTGTGTGGTTTTTCACTTGAATGTGGAGTAGACTTGATGGTTGAGCCTGATGGTCAACTTGAGAAATTTAGGGCCACCTAGGAGACACACCTCTGTGTGTGCCCACGAAGGGATCCCCAGGGACTAACTGTGGGTGCTTATCCTTCCGGGGAAGGCAAGCGTAGCACCAGCGTCCATCGCTCTCTGCTTTCCGACTGCAGATGTGATGTGACCAGGTACTGCATCTTTCCTGAAGTCGCCTTCACCAGGCATTACATTACAGAGAAGAGGAGAGTAGCTCCCTGGACCTGGGACCTGGCTTCTCATAAAACACATTTATTTTACACAAATAGGTGCTTTGTCTGTACCTATGTCTGCACACCAAAGAGGGCATTGGATCCCATGGGACTACAGTTATAGATGGTTGTGACCTGCCATGTGGGTGCTGGGATTTGAACCCATATCCTCTGGAAGAGCAACAAGTGCTTGTAACTACTGAGCTGTTTCTCCAGTCCCTTAGGTCTTGGGCCATCATTGTCATGATGATGTGACATTGCACAATCCTGTCTCAGACGTTTGCAGAGTCTGATGGCTTGGTGTCGTATACAGCTGATGTGGTTTCAGTCCACGCCCCTCAAAGTGCCACCTGGTCAAGGCTGGCCCCCAGCCTGTGGCACTGTTGGGAGATGGGGGAACCTTTAGAAGGGCCGGGGTGCTTTTGAAGGGGATTTGGTGCTTCCCCACCTCTCTTTGCTTCCCGGCTGCTATGAGATGAGCAGCTTCCTGTGCCATGTGGCCTTGCATGCTCCCTCGCCACTGGCTGGAACAATCAACCATGCATCGAGGCCTCTGGAACTGTGAGCCAAATAAATCTCTCCCGATAAGTTGATCGTCTTGGACATTTTGTCACCGTGATGGAAGACCAACTCTCTCAGCTGTGTGACAACTGCAGAGTGGTGGACTGTAGGAACACCTGCAAGTGGCCTCCAGGTGACAGTCAACAAAATCCCGAGTCCTCAGTCATCCAGCCAGCAAGAACTGAGTTGCCAATAACACTGAGTCTTCCCACCACATAGAGAGTTCTAGAACAGTCCCTGGAGCAGCTCCAGGATTTCCCTGGCTCTCTACCTCCTCGGCATAGGATAAGGTGATTTCTGACATCGTTAGAGTACAGGAGGTCATGAACCAGCCCTGGTAGACAAGCTGTGGGAAGGAATAACATAAGACATTTTCAGACTACATCAAATTTCCAGAGAGAGAGAGAGAGAGAGAGAGAGAGAGAGAGAGAGAGAGAGAGAGAGCGCGCCCAGGGTTCTTTTGCTTTCTGTGTGGAGGCCCCAGTATCAGAGATGAGGCTGTCAGCCACCAGAGCTCCAGCCAGCCCACAACAGACATGTACACAGGAAATAAGCTCGTGTGATTGTAAGCCACTAAGACACAGGAGATGTTTGTTACCAAGCATAGCCTGGTGCATCCTGACTAACACATGTTCCATCTAAGACTCTTACTATGCTTATCATTCTTTCCATTTCTATATGTCACCATAGAATTAATATTTTTCTTTAGTTAGCTAAACAGAGTTCTGGGTCAGAAATTTATTTCTCCGTGATACGCCCAACTTCTGAAAGAGTTGCAACATAGGAACTTAATAAAAGTACAACAACATTCAGAAGGGAACGGAGACCCAGAAGAGTGAATTCCTTATCCCATGGTTGAAATGGCCATGCAACAGTATAGCTGTGAAGTCAAACACACCCAAACCAGAGGTTTCAAACAGTAGTAAAAATGCATTTTACATGTTTACAGGTCAGCAAGACACCCCTCCGGGAATGCGCATGCTTCTCTGGTCAGCAGCAGTTGTGGGTTCTGTCTTAGATTCTTAAGTTTTGTCACTGAGGCAAAAATACCTGAGAGAATTTACAGGCTATAGCATTTATTTTGCTCCTGACTTCAGAGGCTTCAGCCCATGGCCTGCTGGCTCCATTGCTGTGAGGGCAAATAGCAAGGCAGAAAGATTGTCACAGAAGGACATAACAAAATGTCTGTAACCCTCATGTCAGCCAGGAAGCTGAGAGGAGAAATAGGGAGTGCGAGACACAACACGCCTCTCAAAGACATCCCCCCAAGCACCAACCTCCACAGCCACGCAACCTCCTGATAGTCTATTCATTTTTTAAAGTGTGTGGCTCTGCGTGTATGTGTGTGTGTGTGTGTGTGCATGCCTGTGTGTGTGTCTGCGTGTGCATGTGCCTATGGGTGCGTGTGCCTGTGTGTACCTCTGCATGTATGTGTGCATTTATGTGTGTGTGTGCCCTTGAGCATATGTCAAGAGTCTGCAGGTGCCAGTGGAGGCCAGAAGAGGATGCCAGATCCTTCAGAACTGAAATTCACTTGGTTGTGAGCTGTCCAGCTTGGTTGAAGGGAGCTGAATGCAGGCAGGTCAGCCAGTGCCCTTAACCACAGAGCCATCGCTTCTGTTCTGTCTTTTCACATGCTAAATCCATTCCTTGGTTAAACCATGGCTGAATCAGACCCTTCACAGACTGTTCCTGGAAATGTCCTCACAAACACACTCAGAGCTGGGCCCACTAATCTACAAGGTTTTAGCTAATGAAGACAAGAGGCAGGCGGATCTCTGTAAGTTTGACACTAGCCTGGTCTACAGAGCTAGTTCCAGGACAGCCAGGGCTGTTACACAGAGAAATCCTATGTTGAAAAACAACAAGCAAAAAATAAATAAATAAATAAATAAATAAATAAATAAATAAATAAATGATAAAAGATTAGCTATCGTATCATACATTGGCTTTCCTGTGCTTGGCAGGGCTTTCTTCATCTGGAAGCTGGCTTTCTGCAAGTCAGACTAAATGTGATTCCCTGAGTTTTCAATGTGGTCTCTCCAGCAGGGCAACCCAGACTTGTCCACAAGGTGGTGGCATAGATCCAAGAAACCAAAGAAAGTTGCAAGGCCACACATGGGGGTGAGGGTCAGGGAGCAGGCTCAGTGCAACCTAACACAGAGTCTCCAGGGAACAGCCTGGGACTAAAGTCAAGGATTTTAGAAAGGGCCCGACGTGAGAAATGACATCCCTTGCTTCGTAGTAAGAGTATTAGAGACTCAGAAGAGAAAGGGAGCGGTTTTATTTACTGTCATGTAAGGCGTCCTCCTAAAACATTAGAGGTGATGGCAGGGAACAGTGAATAAACCCTCCCTGAGGCCCTTGCTCCCATTCAGAATAACCAGGAGGGTAGAGTCTTAATGTTCCTCTTAGCTTACATTTGTCTTTTTCTCAATAAAGAGACATGCGTATCTTCGTTGCTATACCTCCCATCCTGTTTACTGTTTTAAGATATTTATTTTGTATTACTGTGTGTGTGTGTGTCTGTGTACACGTGCGCACGCACGCGCAGCTGTGTGCAGGTGCCTGCAGAGGCCAGAAGCATTGGGTCTCTCGGGAGCTGGAGTCACAGGTGGTTGAGAGCCACCCAGCATGAGTGCTGGGAACCTGACTCACATTGCAGTGTGGGCTCACAGTCACTGAGCTATCTTTCCAGCCTCATGTTTACTTTATTTTATAATTATCTTTTGAGATTCTTCTCTTTGTCTGAGACAAGATCTTACTAGGTAGCCCTAATACAATCTGTAGACCAGGCTGGCCTTGAACTCATAAAGCTCCACCTGCCTCTGCCTTCCCAATGCTGGGACTGAGTCACCACCACACCCTCTTTATTTCATGTTTATGAATGTATGTCTGTGTGCCCTGTGCATGCAGTGCTTAAAGAGGCCAGAGGAGGGCACTGGATCCCATGAGACTGGAATTACAGATGGTGTTACCAATCATGTGGGTGCTGGGAATTGAACCCTGGTCCTCTGCAAGAGCAGCCAGTGTTCTTAAATACTGAGCCATTTCTCCAGTACCACTGTTATATTTTAAATATTTTTTTTGAGACAGGGTTTCTCTTTGTAGCCCTGGCTGTCCTAGTACTCACTCTGTAGACCAGGCTGGCTTTGAACTTACAGAGATTCACCTGCCTCTGGCTCCTGAGTGCTGGGATTAAAGGTGTGTGCCACTACCACCAGGAAGATTTTTGTTTCCATGTGTATGTGTGTGTAGCTTCATGAGTTTATATGCACAGAGTGTATGCAGAGCCCTCAGAGGCCATGGGGAGGCATTGAATCCACTGGCAGTGGAATTATAGGCAGTCGTGAGCAATTCCATGCGGGTGTTGGGAACCAAACCCAGGTTCTCTGTGAAAGCAGTGCCTGCTCTTAGCTGTTGAGAATTTTTCCAATTCCATGTTTATAAACTTTAAAATCGTTTATCAGATACATGACTTTGTAGGTGTTCAGTTGGCGCCTCTAGCTCACCCCTGCCTGATCCAGAAAGCCCCATTTCTGTCTCTCCAAACCCCGCCCACTCAGAGAATCTCTGAGCAAAGGGAAGGCACCAAAAAGCCCAGTTTCACATTCTTGGTGGCCACCGCAGCTTCCTCCTCTGAAGTTGACAGCTGCCCAAGTCCCTGCCTAAAGCATTTAGCTTTTGGCCACACTTGGGCATAAACGCAGCTTGTGGCGGACACGTCATCACCCCTCACCCACAAGCTGTAAAAGCTCCCTGCTTTAGATCGGCCCAGTGACTTCTCTGGCCTCCATCTCTGGGACTGAAGAACTCACCCAGGAGTTGATTTGCTCAATATATATTTGTATTCTTTCACTTTTCCGATCTGGCTTACTGCATCGACAGAGAAACCTATTTATTTGGGGGTTACGGAAAATCTATTACTAGGCAAGCTTCGCTGTATTTTCTACTCTCAACTTCCAGGGGTGTGTGTGTATGTGTGTGCGTGCGTGTGCGCGCGTGTGTGTATGTGTGTGCATGCGTGTGCGCGCGTGTGTGTATGTGCGTGTGTGCCTGCATATGTGTGTGTGCGTGCATGTGTGCATGTGTATGTGTGTGTGTACACGCTCGCATATGTGCATGTGTGTGTGTGCGCGCGTGTGTGCGCGCGTGTGTGTTGGGGTGAGTTGGGGCCTTGCTTAGTGGAGTTTGGGTAAAAGGAAATAGCTAGACTAGCAAGTGTTGGCAGCAGCCTTGTGTTTTCATTTGTTTGGAGCTGGACCTCAGTTGGCTCCAGGCACCTTTGAAAATAAACCGTCAGATGATATTTCTAACATCTGACAAAACTGGGATGAACGAGATGTAATAACCGCCTACTGCTACCTAAGAGACCAGCCCAGATTCAGCGCCTTCCAACAGTAGCGAAGTGCTTCCCTGCCTTGCTGCAGGCTGAGCTCAACTGGTAACGTGCATTAGACCTGAAGTGTCCCCCAGAAGACCCAGACCCCAGTGGTCAGGTGCAATCACAGGGAGGTGACTGGGTCATGAGGGCTCGGAGCTGATCAATGGACTCATTCATGGATGACCTTATAAACAGTGTGTGCACGTGTGTGTATGAATGCACATGCACGAGAGCATGTGGGTGTGCATATGCATGTGAGACTATGGGTATGCAAAGCCTTCTACAATGTGTACAGAGGTCAGAGCAGGAGTTGGGGTTTTTCTTTATCACTCGTCCACCAATTGCTTTGAGGCAGGATCTTAAGCAGAACAGGAAGCTCCAGGGTTGAGCCCCACTGGCTGGTCCACGAGTTTTCAGTATCCACAGGCTCCGCCCACCAAAGCTGGGACTATAGGCCCCGGGCGGTCACATCCAAGGTTTTTTTTTTTTTTTTTCCCATGCATGCTGGGGATTCAAACTCAGGCCATGAAACTCGCAGAGTGGGAGCTCTTTTTCCCTCTTCCCAGAGGACAGAAATGAATTTCTAAATGAATTCTTGGAAGATGACAGAAACTAGAAAGCAGGGCCTCATCTGAGTGAGTAGCTTGCTTGCAAGGGTGTCCTGGGGATATATAAATTGTTTTCTCTTCCCTTCTTCCCTTTCCTCCCCTCCCCTCCCTTCTCTTCATCTTCCCCATGCGCCCCCACCCTGCCTTTCTCTTTCCTGACTGCCATGAACTAAACATCTGATCCTATTCTACTCCCCAGCCACCATGAGGCTGTGCTTTGCCATGGGTCTGAAAGCAACCCGGCCAGCCAGCCACAAACCAAGGATGCTCAAACTAGGAACCCAAACCCATCCTCCCCCCCGCCCGTTAGGTTATTTTTCTTAGGTATATGTCACAGGGTCAAATCCCGGGTCACTCAGTTAGGCACTTCTTAGGGTCTTGTCCAGCTCTCTCGTGCCTCCTCTGTCATCTCTGGGTGACTAACTGGATACATGGGCACTTGGATGGGGAGCATCCAGCCCTCCACCTTCCCAACAGACCAGCCTGGTTCTATTCAGAAAGGTCATGGCAAGTGACCAAAAGAGTAATCAGAGGCTGCAAAGTTTCTCACAGCTCGAGCTTGAATCCCACGCAGCATTTCTCTCACCACAGTCTGTCGGCCAGATGACTTACAAAGTCAGACAGGGATGAGGAAATGGACCCCACCTCGTGATGGACAGACTGTCAAAGTCACACGGTGAGGCCGTGTCAGGGGAGGGAAGCTGTCTGCCTTCCACAGACACTCTCTACAGAAAGGAAGTGGCCCAGCTGGGACCCCTCAACACAGAGACACACTGCCTCACCATCCTGTTGTTCTTGAACTGGGCTCCTTCCCTGCTCCTTCTGCCTCCCCTGTGGTCCTTATCTATGTTCAGAAACCCTTCAGAGAAAGTGGAAGATAGCTCAGGCTTGTATTGAGTTTGCCGTGAGCCAAGGATGGCAGTTTGAACCTCTGATCCTCCTTCTTTCACCTCCCATCAACTGAAATTAGAGCTATGCACCACCTCATCTATGTTATAGCACTTGCTTTTGAGTACCATATAGGGCTAACTACAAAAGTCAAACTAATTCAAGCAGGGTGGCACACACCTATATACCCAGCACCTGGGAGAGTCAGGATCACAAGGTCTAGATCAACCTGGGCTACAGTAAGACCCTGTCTTAAAATAACAATGACTAGAGAGATGGCTCAGTGGTTAAGAGAAGTTGCTGCTCTTGTCAAAGACTCAGGTTTGATTCCCAGCATCTACATGGCAGCTCAAATCTTCTATAACTCTAGTTCCATGGAAATTCAACATCCTTTTCTGAGATGTTCTGACACTGTATGCATGTGGTGCTTATACAGACAAGCTGATGCACGCGCACGCGCGTGCACACACACACACCCCACACCTACACATAAATAAAAATAAATGAATAAAAATCATAATATAGAGCATGGTAGTGCTCAGCACTCAGGTGGATCTCATGAGTTTGAGACCAGTCTGATCTACATAGTGAATTCCAGGCCAGCAGGCGGCTACATTGTAAGACACTGTTTCAAAATTAAAACAAAACAATGCTATGGAATAATCCTTCTGTACACTATGTGAATATATGTCACTATAATTGGTTTATTAAACCAGCTGCCTGGCCAATAGCTAAACAGAATAAAGTTAGGCAGAAAAGCCAAACTGAGAATGATGGGAAGAGGGGGCGACATCACCAGCAGACATAGAGGGAACAAGAGATGAACATGCCATGCCAATAAAGGTACCGCCACATGGCAAAGCATGAATAGGAATATGGGTTAACTTAAAATGTAAGAGCTAGTTAGTAATAAGCCTGAGCTATTGGCTGAGCATTTGTAATTAATATTCAGCCTCTGAGTGATTGTTTGAAAGTGGATGCAGGACAGGAAAACTCTTCCTACCAAACAAATGATAGCGGTACACCCTTCTACCATCCAGAATAGATACTCTATGCTGAGAGCCAGGAAATTCCCTTACCCTGTGTAGGAGGTACTGTTATTTTCTGCCTTCTACAGATGGGAAAACTGATGCAGCTGGGACTTCAGCCCAGGCATTGGGGGACCCACCAGCACTATCTCCAGAACGTACTTCTGAGTACCAGGGTGCCAGGGTGGGATCCACTTTGAGCTCTTCCTGGAGTCAGGTGGGAGGGGACCCCAGGGCAGCCCAGGCTCTCCTGGAGCAGTGTGCTGCCTTCTGCTCCTCTCCCCTCCCCCAGTGCTTATCCAGAGTCTCAGGACTCATTACAGACAGGCTGACCTAATGCAGGCTGGGCCACAGGGGTGAGTCCAGGCAATCGGGCCAGTGGCCCAGCCTGAGTCACTGGGCAGGGCTGTTGCCAGGGCTCAAAGTGCTGGAGGCAGTTTGTGTCCAGGAGGGACATCACCTGCACTTAAGTCCAGTTCCCGCCTTCTCTACTGTCGGTGACCTTGACGCCCAGCAGACCCCTGCAGAGAACAGTCCTCACCCACTACCCTAACAGGAAGCCTGGGCAGGACGCCAAGTCATATTTAACCCGTTTATGAGAACTGAGACATGTCTATTTATAGTCTTTTGATTTGCCTGCCAAGCGTGAGCTGGGTGGACGCAGTGGCATCTCTGCGTGGAAAGCCGCCTGCTGCTCCACAGAGACAGGAGCGTGTTTGGCTGCACGGACTCAGTTCTCCAGCCGTGCTGCAGACATGGAAACTGTCATCTCCTTTTCCAGAAGGGAAACTGAGTTTCAGAGAGGCGTGGTTGCTTCCTCATAGCCACACCACAACCAGTTGGTGAAACAGAAACCATGTAGATAGCCTCTAGCTCACCAAATAACCATCAGCTCCTTGGGGGACTGAGCTCCTTCTCCCAGAACTCTCTGGAAACATTCTACCATGCCAGGTTTTCTTGTTTTCCTTCACCTATCTTCAGCCTCCCTCCCATCTCATCCTCTTCTATGTTGGTAAAATGCTGCCCCCTGTCTCTCCATGATCTCCTCTCTCTCTCTCTCTCTCTCTCTCTCTCTCTCTCTCTCTCTCTCTCTCTCTCTCTCTCTCTCTCTCTCTCGTCTCACTGTGTCACTGGTCAAGGCCCAGGCTAGCCTTGACCTCAGAATGGTCCAGCCTCATCCTCTGAAATGTTGGAATTCCAGGTGTATTTTACCACTTCCAGACTGTTCCTTGTTCCTCTGTGTTTAAATATGGTTTAGTTACGTTGCCCAGGGTTGTCACCCAACTCCTGATTCAACTGATGCACCTGCTTCAACCTCAAGAGTAGCAGCTATGACTATAGGTGTGGGTTGCTCTGCCCGCTTACTTATTTTATTAGTCCCAACGTCCTGTTTGTCACACATCTGGTATTGAAGGGGCTCATGGGTCTCAGCTCCTCCCCATGAGGCAGTCACCTGGCTTTGGTGGACTCTGTAGCAAACAACATAGGTAGCCCCACCTCACAGATAGAGGCTGGGCCCACACACAGAGCCATCAGGCGACTGTGTAGCCTGTCCTTGCTATCTCTGGTGCCCTCCGGATTGCACAGTCGCTGCTTTTACCCATGCCAGGTTCTGTGTGGCTAAAGGTCAAGAGAGGGCAATGAGGAATGAGCCAGCAGTCCCCACTATGAGGGGGTCTGATGCTGGGCGATCCTCCAAGGCAGGATACATGGAGGGGTCCCTGGTACAGTGGCTTTCTGTAGCATCTCCTTTCTTTGTTCCTGAGTTTCTGGTGTGAAGGAAGGTCAGTGCCTGTGTTTGCTTCACTCTCGTGTGGGAGGAGGGGAGGGGGGCACATGTGTCAAGTGATGACGCCTCCGATGCCAGGCACGAACTTCAGAGGCGTTTCCTGTAGCTGCTGAGCTGTGGCTATTCAGCCTGGCTCTGGAGAGCTTCAGGGACACTCGGGAAGGCTCTGCCTGGCTAGATATGGGGGGGGGGGGATATTCCAGGTTTTATGAGGCTGTGTGTCTCAGCTTCCAGGCTGGTCCCCAAGCCTCGATCCTCACTTCTGATTTTATTATTTCTGGCTTCAGCCACCATCAGGAGGGTGTGGGTGTTTAAGGAGTAAGGCCAAGGCCGAACAAGGGGAGTCCCGCCGGTTCCAGGCCTAAGAACCTCGGCCTCCTGTCATTATCGCAGGCCATGCCACCCCATCTCTTTTCTAACCACCCCTTCCTTCCTCTCGGGCCAACAACAGGCCCAGCTTCTGTGGTGAGAGATCTTCGTAGTGCGATGTTTACACCACTGGGGTGTGATTCATCGGTTACCCACAAAGCCTTTCTTTGTTGACTTCCTGTTTCGGAAGGCAGGTTTCCACTCACTGCCCAGCCCTTCCCATGTATCCTGCTGGGGCACACAGCCTGCCTCTGTGGAGGACCCACACTCACCTCTCAGGTTAGACGTGAGGAGAAAAGGGTTAGCTCCCACTAACCATCTTGCCCGCAGCTGTGTTCCATCAGGCTAGTGGGTTGGCGGGGACTCTTCAAAGTTGATCATGCTTATGTTTCCCTATTAGTTGTCCTTGTAATGTTCAAGAATGGAACTGGACTAGGGCTCAGTGGACTGTGGCTCAGTGGTAGAGCCCCTGCCTAGAATCCCCCAGTGAGGGGCTGGGGTGTGGCTCAGTGGTAGAGCACCTGTCTAGAATCCCCCAGTGAGGGACTGGGGCCTGGCTCAGTGGTAGAGCCCTGCCTAGAATCCCCCAGTGAGGGGCTAGGGTGTGGCTCAGTGGTAGAGCCCCTGCCTAGAATCCCTCAGTGAGGGGCTGGGGGCGTGTCTCAGTGACTGAGTCCTTGCTTAATATGTGCAAAGCCCCGTGTTTAATCCCTAGCACCCCAAAAATAAAACAGACAAGTATACAAAAAAGAAGACACTGTCTGAGTTCTGACCTAGCAACCATTTACATAATCTAAACACTGTTATGATAGCATTTCCATGAGCAATAAAGCTGTCGTATTTCATTTAAAATAATCCCCCACCCTAGTGCAGCCCAAAGGCTCTTCGTGATTCTACTGTTTTTTATAACTCTACTGTTGAATTATCGGGGTTGACAGCAAACTGTTCTAGAAATGGTCACAATTAGACTTTGTGTGGTTGGTGATTTATCTAGTTGGTTTTTTTTTTTTCCAGCTTGACATAAGCAAGAGTAACCCAGGAAGCAGAACTTCAGTAGAGAAAGTGCATTTGTCAGATTGACATTTATACAGTCCTGTAGGAATCTACTTCATTAGTGAGTGATTGACGGGGGAGGGCCCAGCCCATTGTGAGTGGTGTCATCCCTGGGCTGGTGGTCCTGGGTTCTATAGGAAGGCAGGCTGAGAATGCTATGAGGAGCAAGCCAGTAAGCAGCGCTCCTCCATGGCCTCTACATCAGCTCCTGCCTCGAGTTCCTGCCCTAATTTCTCTCAGTGATGGACCTTAGTCTGTGAGGTGAGATTTACATCCTCCCCAAGTTGCTTTGGTTGGGGTGTTTATCCCAAAAGAAAGCAAACACCGGCAGTGCTAGGAAAAACCACTTATGGTTCCCTTCAGTATGGGTGTCCCTTCTGTCACCCGCAGCTGTGACTGGGCTTAGAGGACGACAAGGATTCTCAATGTGGACAGGTAGAGAATGCTCAGAGAGGCCACCAGTCTGGGCCACGTGTCTAATTGTCTTCACTACACCAGTTTATCCACACCTTATGGTTGTCACCCACCTGCCTACACCGTGTGAGAAACTCTTGCCTGCACATGAGGGAGGAAAGAATTTCAAGTCTCTGAGAACTAAGGAGCTTCTTATAATACAGAAGAAAGAAAGTACCGCCCCCAGTGATGAGTACACCAATTGCAGATATCCGCAGGGACTCAGCCTTTTTGCCATGTTGACTTGTCTTCCCTTGTGGTGGCAAAATGTCTGCCATGGTTTTAAGTCATCATTTAGTTATAGATGCAAAACACTACATATATATAGTATATATATATACATACATATATATACATATATATTCTACCCTGTCCATTTCCCCCTCATCCCCACTGCTGCTGCTTCTTTTCTTCCTCCTCCTCTTCTTCTTCTTTTTCTTCTTCTTCTTCTTTTTTGTTTTTGTGAGACAGGGTTTCTCTGTAGCTTTGGAGCCTCTCCTGGAACTAGCTCTTGTAGACCAGGCTGGCCTTGAACTCACAGAGATCCACCTATCTGTGCCTCCCAAGGGCTGGGATTAAAGGGGTGCACCACCACCACTGCCTGGCACCCCTCCCATCTTCTTGACAAGTAGGAATGACAACGTTTTCCAGAGCCAATCCCCACCAAGGAGACAGGGATGTGGGGGTGGTGATCCCAGATCACACAGGGACGGAAGTTACCTTTCCTGAATAGTGGCCAGAGTTAATAAGCAGGCTAATAAAGTTAGGGCTGACCCTACAAAGGCATCAAAGAAAATGGATGTACTCATTAAAGATGCAAACCCAGCCCCGCTCTCTGCCCTCCTTTTGCTTCTGCAGGCTTTGGCCTCTGACCTTGCACTTCAATTCTGCCTTGCAGCCCAGGCTCAGGTCTCCAAGACCTGGAGTCCCTGGAGTAGGAGTGGTTTCCGAGAGAAGGAAGCCTTTGCCCACATCCCTCCAGGGTAGGGTACCTACAGCATCTGCAGATCTCTGAGACTGTATCAGGCCTTTAGCAGGAGTGCTGGAAACAAAGCAGAAAGGGAATTCATTGGTTTTTATGAAAAACTCAGGGGAACATGGGTCTCAGAATTGGCTGGATCCAAGTACTTAAGTAATTCACTGAGTTCCCTCCTTCCCTTCCCTCTTCCTCCTCAGCCCCCCTCTTTCCCTCTTTATTTTATTTTTTTAATTAATTAATTTATTTATTAAAGATTTCTGCCTCCTCCCCGCCACCGCCTCCCATTTCCCTCCCCCTCCGCCAATCAACTCCCCCTCCCTCATCAGCCCAAAGAGCAGTGAGGGTTCCCTGCCCTGTGGGAAGTCCAAGGACCTCCCATCTCCTTCCAGGTCTAGTAAGGTGAACATCCAAACTGCCTAGGCTCCCACAAAGCCAGTAAGTGCAGTAATATCAAAATCCAGTGCCATTGTTCTTGACTTCTTAGCAGTCCTCATTGTCCACTATGTTCAGTGAGTCCGGTTTTATCCCATGCTTATTCAGACCCAGTCCCTCTGGCCTTGGTGAGTTTTCCATTGTCTCAGTATGTGGGTGCACCCCTCGCGGTCCTGAGTTCCTTGCTCATGCTCTCTATCCTTCTGCTCCTGATTTGGACCTTGAGATTTCAGTCCTGTGCTCCAATGTGGGTCTCTGTCTCTGTCTCCTTTCATTGCCTGATGAAGGTTAATATCCAGGAGGATGATGATATGTTTTTCTTTGGGTTCAACCCTTATTTAGCTTCTCTAGGATCACGAATTATAGGCTCAATATCTTTTATTAATGGCTAGAAGCCAATTATGAGTGAGTGCATCCCATGTTCCTCTTTTTGGGTCTGGCTTACTCTTTCCCTCTTTAATATTGATTTCCTGTGCTGGTGTATTCTTTTCTCCTATGGGCAAACACGGCGCCCAGCAACCCCAGCCTTACGTTAGCAGCAAAAGGAGAGCTCCACCTTCCAGATCTTTCTTGCAGTCATCTCTCCCGTAGGATTACCGTGAACAACTTGGTTATTTTGAGATCTAGGAATCACGTTACAAAGGGGAGGGAAGGCTGTGAGAAGCAAATGCATGAGGTGGGCAGATTTCTCACAGAAACAGCACAGGCCATATCCTGTTTGAGCAAGAAGAACTAGCAGGCACATGGGACTAAGGTAGCTGCAGTGGTCAGGGAAGGCTTCTTAGAGGAGGCATCACAGGAAGAAGAATTTAGACTGTTTCTGACAAAAGCACCCCCAGGGCAAATGATTTGTGGAAAATCAATAGGGGCTGATCTGTGGGAAAACATGGTGGGTGGCGCATGTGGACGGATGGATGATGGATAGACGGATAACAGATGAATGGATGCTGGATGGATGGATGGGTGATGGATGATGGATAGATGGATGGATGGACGGATGGAAGGATGGATGAGTGGATGATGGATGAATGGATGGATGGATGGGTGATGAACGGATAAATAATATAAATAACACCACAGGCTGTGACAGTGCAAAGATCCTTGACTGTTCCGAAGGAACTTGTGAGCTGAGTGTAAAGCGACACTAAAGGGGAAGTGTGAGAGCAGACGAGATTGTCTGCAAGGACAGGAGGGGGAGGGGAACGGTCTTCATTCTCTGCCCTCCCATCTTTTCCTATTCCTTCCCTTTCTTCTCCCTCCTCCCCTTCCCTTGTCTAAGATAGGGTCTCACCATGCAGCCCAGGCTGGGGTCAGACTCGTACCCCTCCTTAACATCTCAAGTACCAGGATTACAAGTGTGCATCACACATATAGGAGCTGAGCTACCTGAGAACATCCTTTGTAAATTCTCCCCTCCCCTTCCCTCCTCTTTCCCCTTCCCTCCCTTCCCCTCCTCTCCCTTCCCCTTCCCTCCTCTCCCCTCCCCTCCACTCCCTGCCCACCTCATTCTCACATCCTTTTTGTTGTTGCTAAAACTCTCCAAGCTTCTTCCCACCTCTGGCCTCTGTGCTTCTGTGGTTGTTGCTCCATTTGCCTGGAACAACCTCCTCCAGATGTATTAGTCCGACTCTGTCCGGTCCACCCAGCCCCCCCCACTCCCACCCCTGCCTCAGAGCCACACCCTTGCCCATGCAGCTCTTCCTTTGCAGGTCACAGCACCCTGCTTCACTTCCTCTCTTGGAAGTCATCATGTGGGGGACCTGCTGTGGTTAGAGCTGTCACCACAGGGTCTGGCAGAACCCGGGGCAGAGAATCCAGCAGCTCAGAGTTCCTCCACAGCAGACTCCTGCTCCTCCCGTGTTGCTTCCTGAGTGACTTCTTGCCCTTTGTGCCCCAGTTTCCCCCTCTCTAGATATATTTATTATTTTTAGTTATACTTATTCTCTGTGTGCACGCACATGTGTGTCACTGTGCTCATGTGGAGGCTGGAGGACAGCCAGCAGGAGTTGGGTCTCTCCTTCCATGGAGATTGTGGGGGATCCGGGAATTGAACTCAGGTCATCAGGTTTGTTAGCAAGCACCTTTCTCCCACTGAGCCATCTCGCCAGCCCTCCTGTTCTCTATAACAGACATTTAAAAGCTTTTTTTTTTAAATATGAAGTGTTAGACCCACAAAGCCACTAAAGCAAAGTAAGGTCAACACTGTCACACTCTTATGTGAACCTGTCTCGTCTGTCTCTGTCTCCGTCTCTTTCACTTACGCAAGCCATGGTGCAGGCTTAATGACCTCATCATGCAGACACTAGTCTGCTGCAAGATTCTGGGTGGAATATCAAAATGATTTATGATGTAATTAGTTCAGCTAAATACAATCTACAGAGAGTTCCCGGTACGTCACATGACTTCGCTCACGGCCTGAGCCTGCCTTCAATTCCAGCCAAGTTCAACCTCTGTATTCAAGGGTCAGCTGCTGGCTGTCCCCTGCCTGTTTCCCAGCCCACCACGATGTCCTCAGGGGAGGGCAGCTAGATGGAAGCTGACCCACAGCTCTAGACTGGATACTCGGCTCAGGGAGTTAGGCTGAGGATGTGGCCTGCTGTTGGCCTGGGCAGCTCCATGGGTTCCTCACCGGCCTTTCTGGAAACCTCCCTTCCCAAAACTTGGCATCTCGGTGACCTCCCCCCTCCCACCCCAGAGAATGAGAGACATGGACTTATCAAAGGGACTCCCAACCTTGTTGGTTTTCTCTCTTTCAGTCAGGATCTCAATATGTAGCCCAGAGTGCTCTTCCTGTCTCAGCCTGCTAGGTGCTGGGATTATGGGTGAGACCATTCGTGCCACAGGGTACACAGGGAGGCCAGAGGACAGTTTCCAGGAGTCGGTTCCCTGCTTCCACCATGTGGGACCCAGGGATTGAACTCAAGTCATTAGACTTGGTTGCTAGCATATTTTTCTTTAAAGATTTATTTATTTATTATGTACACAGTGTTCAGCCTCCATGTATGCCTGCAGGCCAGAAGAGGGCACCAGATCTTATTACAGATGGTTGTGAGACATCATGTGGTTGCTGGGAATTGAATTCAAGACCTCTGGAAGAGCAGTCAGTGCTCTTAACCTCTGAGCCATCTCTCCAGCCCGGTTTTGAGCATCTTTACCAGTCACGCCATCTCGGTCTCCCAGGTGCTGATTACCCAATCAGCCCATGACTTTATTAACCCCTGGGTGGATCTGTCTGCTTGTTCACGCTATCATCTCCCATCAGCCTCCTCTGTTCTTGCTTCTAAACACTTTCAACAGAAACTAAAATTGGCCACGTTTTGCCTGAAGCCACAGCACTTACTTCATGATAAATATTTGGGTAAAATTCTGCATCTTTGCTTTTGAAAATCCAGTTTCATCCAGGTGTGGCGGCTCACGATTTTAATCCCAGCACTTGGGAGGGAAAGGCTGGTAGATCTCTGGATTCAAGACTAAACTGGTTTACAGAGAAAGTTTCAGGACAGTCAGGGCTACATAGAGAGATGAGAGAGATCTGGGAATACACACGAGAAGAGGAGCCTCCACTGTGAGGAATCCATCCATCCATCCATCCGCCCACCCATCCACCCATCCATCCATCCATCCATCCATCCATCCATCCATCCGCCCACCCACCCATCCACCCACCCATCCATCCATCCATCCATCCATCCATCCATCCGCCCATCCATCCATCCATCCATCCATCCATCCATTCCCCGCTCAGTAAAGTTGCACCAGGTCATGGAGAATCCCAAGAAGGCTTCCCTAGGACAAGGAATTCACTTGAGACCTGAGGATGAGGAGATTTAAGGAGATTAAGAGCATAGGGAAGCCAGGTGTGGTGACACACACTCAGGAAGTAGAGACAAGAGCACCAGGGGCTCAAGTTCATCCTCAACTATATAGCTGAACCAGCCTGGGGTACATGAGTCCTTATCTCAAAAAACCAAGGGGCTGAGGAAATGGGTCGATAGAAACTGAGCTCAGATCCTCAACCCAATGTGTAGGAAATGCTGGGCCTGCAGCATGCACCCATAACTCCAGCACCGGGAAGGCAGAGACAGGTGGGTCCCTTGGGCTCATTAGCTAACCAGCCTGACCAAATTGGTGAGTTCCTGGTTCAGTGAGAGACCTTATCTAAAAGTTAATCAGTTAAAATAAGGTGTGGGGCTGGAGATGGCTCAGGGGTTAAAAGTGCTGTGCTGGAGAGTGTAAAGGCCCCAGACCTAGCACAGCTGACTCCATGGTGGAAGTGTAAAGGCCCCAGACCTAGCACGGCTGACTCCATGACTGGTGTGTAAAGGCCTCAGACCTAGCACAGCTGACTCCATGACTGGTGTGTAAAGGCCCCAGTCCTAGCATGGCTGACTCCATGATGGGAGTGTAAAGGCCCCAGACCTAGCACAGCTGACTCCATGACTGGTGTGTAAAGGCCTCAGACCTAGCACAGCTGACTCCATGACTGGTGTGTAAAGGCCCCAGACCTAGCATGGCTGACTCCATGATGGGAGTGTAAAGGCCCCAGACCTAGCACGGCTGACTCCATGACTGGTGTGTAAAGGCCTCAGACCTAGCACAGCTGACTCCATGACTGGTGTGTAAAGGCCCCAGACCTAGCATGGCTGACTCCATGATGGGAGTGTAAAGGCCCCAGACCTAGCACAGCTGACTCCATGACTGGTGTGTAAAGGCCTCAGACCTAGCACAGCTGACTCCATGACTGGTGTGTAAAGGCCCCAGACCTAGCATGGCTGACTCCATGATGGGAGTGTAAAGGCCCCAGACCTAGCACGGCTGACTCCATGGTGGAAGTGTAAAGGCCCCAGACCTAGCATGGCTGACTCCATGACTGGTGTGTAAAGGCCTCAGACCTAGCACAGCTGACTCCATGACTGGTGTGTAAAGGCCCCAGACCTAGCATGGCTGACTCCATGATGGGAGTGTAAAGGCCCCAGACCTAGCACAGCTGACTCCATGACTGGTGTGTAAAGGCCTCAGACCTAGCACAGCTGACTCCATGACTGGTGTGTAAAGGCCCCAGACCTAGCATGGCTGACTCCATGATGGGAGTGTAAAGGCCCCAGACCTAGCACGGCTGACTCCATGACTGGTGTGTAAAGGCCTCAGACCTAGCACAGCTGACTCCATGACTGGTGTGTAAAGGCCCCAGACCTAGCATGGCTGACTCCATGATGGGAGTGTAAAGGCCCCAGACCTAGCACGGCTGACTCCATGACTGGAGTGTAAAAGCCCCAGACCTTAGCATGACAGACTCCATGACTGGAGTGTAACAGGCCCAGTTATAGTGATATTTTGTTTGTGTTTTAACAAATAAAGCTTGCCTAAAAATCGGAGTGCAGAGCTAAGCCACTAGAGGCCAGAGAGTAGTGGCGTACACCTTTAATCCCAGGACTCGGGAGACAGAGGCATATGGATCTCTGTTAGTTCAAGGCACCCTGGGCTATACAAGATTAAATCTGTCTAAAAAAGAAACAGAGCTCACACGAAGGTGATCCCAGCCCTTGAGATCCCACACCTTTAATCCCAGCTGTAGGGAGGTGGAGACAGGAATCATATGGCTGGGCGGAGAGAGGAATATAAAACAGGAGCAGTCCGGAGCTCAGTGCAGTCTGAGGGCAGGATCGCCCCCTTCAGTCTGAGCATTGTCTTAGTGGCTGGCACTTTGTTTCTTTGATCTTCAGCATCAACCCTTATATCTGACTCTGAGTTTTTTTATTATTAATGTTAAGGGTTTTGATTTTTGTTTTTTTGTTTTTGGCCCAGTAAACCTCTCTGCTGATGCAATAATCCAAATCAGACCGAATTAGAAAAAGATTCAGGTTTAATGGATGCCACAGTTCCAGGTTCCTCTTCAGGCCCCCTGGAGAGGAACACCAGGAAACCACAGTGAGGGGACCGAGAACTGGAAAGACCATGTGTTCGTTCTCTGGGGGGCAGTTTAAATAGTCTGTGGGGGTGGTCTTGGCCCTCCCTAGGAAGGGGTCACCATTTGGTGGGCTTTCTCGGAGGTGGAGTTTGGACTGAGGCAACTTCCAGGGAAGGGGGCTTATATGGAACTTTGCACCCAGCATCCCCAAATTCCAGGAGCTGGGGTGAAGCCCCCAATCAAATAATTAATACCGATTAGAATTTGTGCTATACCTAGACCTTAGCACAACTGACTTCATGATGGAAGTACTATTCAGGCTGTAAAACCCAGCACATGGACAGCACCACCCGCCAAAACTAAAATAAAAATCTAATCCATCAAAACCCATAGTTCTGGGAAAGTCTCTAACTTGCTTTTTGGCTTCTGTAGTTCCGCTTCTGGTTAACTATTCTTGTTAATGGAAGTATGTTAACCCAGAACATGGTGTTTGTGCTTACAAGCTCACCCAGGGAAAAGTTCAGGGTTACACTGGGATCCTGAGCACCCAATGGAGTCACTGATCAGCTAATCAAGACTTTCTATTTGCTTAAACCCATGTCTGAGCAGTCTTCTCTGGTGGCAATGTTTCTGGAGGGCCCACTGAGATCCTAGAACAAGACCTTGAGAACCTGGGGGTCCCAGAGCCCCTTGGTGCAGACAATGAAGTGATGAGGGCACACAACCTAAGGTCCAGGTTCCAGAGACTCCCTCTAATCAATTGCTGTCTAATGCTTTAGAGGAATCTGATATCTCCACCCCAAAATTAAACATATTAGAAAGCCACCTGGTCTGTCACCCCCAAGGTGAGTCTGGTTAAGGCTCCTTCTCTTTGAGCACATCACAGAGGTTAGACACAGCCACTGATCCAGTATCCGGAAACAACGCATGTCGTCACTGGATCCCTCTGTCTGTTGAGGTGTGAGAATGTGAGGGGGCCACACCTGTTTTTTTTTTTGTGTGTGTGTTTGTGTGTCTTCCTATGTGTTTCTGTCAGTTTTGCTTCTTTGCATTGACCAGTAGCTTTCTCTGCTGTGAAACCCTCCTCCGATCTGGCTTAAGACCTGTGTCCAATCCATTTGGGGACCCAAATTCTTTTGGCTGTGCCAGGTCACCCAGAGGGGGAAACAAGCAAACACCTCCACCAGTCCTTTTTTGGGAGAGGAGAGCTTGCTTGTTTTGCTTGTTTAGTTGCCGGACTCCTTGCTCTGGGGTCAGGATTGGTCCCTGCGTGGAGGAGGCCGCCTCCCTCCTAAGTTAAATGCGCACAGGGAGGAGGAAATGGTTCCCCAAGGTGAGCATTCCCTTCACTCTGGGCCTTGGGGGAAGGGAAAAGTTCCCATGGGCTGAGCCCAAAGGAAAAGAGAAGGTTCCAGTCCTTTCTCTTTCATGATTTGTCTCCTTATTAACCAATGATCCATATAATTGAAAAACTCAAAACCCACCATTTTCTGGAAAAAAGGCAGAAAACAAGGACCGCTGCCAGACAACAAAGCCTGGACAGAACGGATTTTCCCTTCTGGCCAACACTGACCAAGGAGACTTCAATTTTTTTTCCACTAGGTCCTTTTAGGCAGGATTAAAGACGGCTGACAAAAAGATTTCCTTTGTTACCCAGTTGGCCTCAGATATTAGAAAAAAAAAGTTACAAAAGCTAAAAAAAGAAAAAGTAATTTTAAGGTGTATGTAGGTCCCAGTTGCTGGAGGTAGCTCAAAGGTTTTGAACAGCAGAGAACCAATGGGAGGAGACCTGTAGCATAAGCTGAAAGACGCCATCACCGTCTCTGCGGAGACACACAGACTCACAGACACCCACTGTCACCTTCTCTGCTGATGACACACAGTTAAACTCACAGACACGCAGAAAAATGTAGGTGTCTCCCTCTCTATCAGAAGAAGATCTCTGAGCTGGAAGTGCTTTCTCCAGTTAAAGGATACAGGTGAACTATCTCTCAGATTGACAACAAAGATCCCCAGGGGTGTGGACAGAAACCAACCCTCCAGGGCTGGCCCAACACCAAGCTCCTAAAATTGTTCAGCTAACCAGTTCAGCTCCCTCTGTCCAGATTAAACAGTGGCCAATGACCCTGGAAACAAAGGGGGAATAGCAGTCCATATTTCCTGGCTCGGAGAGATGAGCATCCTGGGGCCCTGTATTCACCCTGGAATACAGCGCTCCTGCTTGTGAAGAAACCTGGGGCCTCTGATGCTCATGAGGCTGGTTCTTCTGGAGAAGCAGGTGTACACTGTCTTGGACCTGAAGGATGCATGCATTCTTCAGCCTCACGTTGGCAAAGGTGAGTCAACCCATCTTTGTTTTCAAATGGACAGACCCAGCGAGAGGTTACTTGGGCAACATACCTGTACCAGGTTGCCTCAAAGATTTAAAAATTTGCCAACCCTGTTTTATGAGACACTGAAACCTCCTACCCTTCCATCTGAGGTTTCTTGGGAATACAGATTATAGAAACACTGAGGGATTGTTGCAAGAGTTACCAACCTTGGGCTACAGAATGTCAGCTAAACAGGCCGAACTTTGTATATCAGAAGCTATCTATCCTGGCTATCCGCTGAGGGGAGGCAAAAGAAGCCTGTCTCAGAGTGGGCTTGCTGCCATTTTTCAGATCCCAACTCCAAAGACTAAAAGACAGGTTGACGAGTTCCTGTTTGCAGCTGGATATGGCTGCCTCTGGATACCAGGGTTGGCTAGTTCCTGTTCGCAGCTGGATGTAGCTGCCTCTGGATACCGGTTTGTGGAAACAGCAAAGCCTCTCTATATGCCAGCTCAAAGAGGCACTGAGGCCCTAATCCGGACTGAGAATAAACAAAAGACATTACAAAAGGGGTTTTTAGCCTAAGCTTTGGGGCCATGGAAATGCGCTGTGACCTACCTGTCTAAATGACTGGATCCTGTAGTCACAGATGGCCCACCTGTCTGAGAACTGATGCGCCTTCTGCTAGTCCATTGAAACTCTCAGTCAGGATCTTAGCACTCTCTGCACCCAGCATGGGTGAAACCCTCTTCAAAGGAACACCAGAATGCGGGCTGTCCTACTCTTGGCCCACCCTCAAGTCCAGTTCGAGAACCCCAAGGCCATCAGTCTGCTATAATCTTGCCTGGGTACCCACAGGTACTCATCCACGACTGCCACAAGATGAAAGATGAAGCCAGGGGACATGGGAACTGCAATAGCCCTGGGCCCAGGTACCTCAGCCCAGAGAGCGGAGCTGATTGATCTAACCCAGGCTCTCGGTTGAGGAGAAGGAAAGTCCAGCAGAATACACAAGGACCATCAGCAAGCGTGCTCTTCCTACTGGGCATGTCCATAGCATGATCCAGAGAGAACGAGGCCTTCTCACTGCTGGGAAGAAAGACAGTGGAGGCTGTTTGGCTTCCCTGACAAATTGTTTTCCTTCCATTGCTAGGCTGGCTGCCCCAACAAAGACCCTAAAACCAGAGGGGCCTATTGATATTCTGATGAGATACCCCAACCTGGTGCTGCGTGGGACTCCATGGCAAAGAAGAAATGGACAGCTCAATCCCACAAGTTGATGGCGGACACCAGAGGGAAAAAAATCATTCTACCAGAAACAGCCTGAAGGACTCTGGTAACTGACCTTCACCAGGCTACTCATCTGGGGGTCCACAAAACTTCCTGAGTTGCCCAAACCAAAGCATATTATAGACTGGACAGCCTAATGCCTAATGCAAGATGTCTTAGCCAGATAACAGGTTTGTGCTCAAGAAAATCCAAAACAGAGAGCCCTTACCCAGCAAGGGGTCCAAATGAAAGACTTAGGGAACTCTGAGAAAAGTGACTTCAGCTAAGATCCAGCCTCCTGGAAAAGGATAAAAGTACCTGCTAGTTTTTATAGACACCTTTTCCAGGTGGGTGAAAGTGTTCACCTGGACTGAAACTGCTCAAATAGTAGCTTAAAAGCTACTCCAGGAAGTACTTCGGCCTCTTTCTAGCCAATGGGGTCCAACAATGACCCAGCTTTCCTAATCAAAACTTCTTAGTTAATAACTAAAGCTTTAAAACTTCATTGTCCATACAAACCTTGGAGTTTTGAGCCGAGGGCGGGGGGTATAAATAGGACATGAAAGAAAGGAAGGAAAGAAGGAAAGGAAGGAAGGAAAGGAAGGAAGGAAAGGAAGGAAGGAAGGAAGGAAGGAAGGAAGGAAGGAAGGAAGGAAGGAAGGAAACACTTTAGAACCAGGCATGATGCCACTCACCTTTAATCCCAGCACTCAGGAAGGTGTGAGTTTGAGACAAACCTGGTCTACAAAATGAGTTCCAGAACAGCCAGGGCTATATAGAGAAACCCTTTCTCAAAAACAAAGAAAACAAAACAACGATCTAACAAATTTCTCATTAGAGTCCAACAAAGGATGGCTGGACCTCCTGCCTTCCTGCTTTGGCCTGCTGCACCCTGTATAGGGAATTCTCTTAGTTAGGGTTTCTATGGCTCTCAAGAGACACCATGACGATGGCGACTCTTATAAGGAAAACATTTAATCGGGGTGGCTGTCTACAGGTTCAGAGGTTTAGTCTATTATCATCATGGTAGGAGCGTGGCTGCATTAGGTAGACGTGGTGCTGGCGAAGGAGCTGAGAGTTCCGCATCTTGATCTGCAGGTAACAGGAAGGGAACTGTCACACTGGGCATGACATGAGCACATCTGAGACCTCAAAGCCCGCCTCCACAGTGACACACTTCCTCCAACAAGGCCACACCTTCTAATAGTGTCACTATCAGCCAAGCATTCAAACACATGAGTCCATGGGGACAGTCCCTGCTCAGTCCACCACAGGAGGGATTTACCCCCTATGAGATTATGTTTGGAAGCCCTCCCCCACTGCTTCCCAGGCTCAGAGAGCAGCGGTTGGCAGAACTCTCCAGCTATTCCTTTCTCAAGTCACTACAGGCTGTTTATTGACATTTCTGAGAGACACAGCCCACCTCTGAGACCACCACCAGGTTCGCCTTGTTAGAGCCCAGTGATCCTGTCTGGGCCAAGCGAGCAGCCAAAGGGGCACTGGCACTAACCTGTAAAGGACCCTATGGGGTGATTTCTCTGCTCCTATGGCCATGAAGGAAGTTGGTGTTACACCATGGATCCACCACACCAGGTCAAGAAAGTGGAAGCCATAGACACTGCTGCCAAATGGACTGTCTCCGAGACAATGGGAAATTAAGGTTACATAGGTCCTGGCCCCTCCACTTCCTGCCCCTCAACCTCCTCTCGAGTCTTATGCTTGTTATGAATACTGGATCACGGTTCAGCCCCCACCGTCCTCAGGCTAGGACCTAGAAACTGAGAAAGACAGCGGATGGCATTAGCTAGTGTGACTACAGACCGGCAACCATATGCCATGTTGACCTTCGCTCTCTGATACCCACTTTAAATGTCTGGAAAGATATGGGAGATTATCTTCTGAGATAGGAACACTGAGTTTACAATCCTGTACATGCCCAGCAGCTGGCCCCCTCGTTGCCAGGTCAAGAGAGTCTCCATTGCAAAATTGGGCTTATGAAACAGAGGCTTCCTGGAAATGCACAGATGAACACATAAACAGAGAAGGAGAGCCCCCTCCCAAGAAACACTCAATAAAAACAATCCAATGGTAATAAATTTAAAGGTCTGGAGGGAAGATTCTGGCCTCTGGGAAATGGGAAAAACAAGGGAATTAGACTTTCTGCCACAGGAATGGACCCTGGGGATATAGGTTTACTATCCAAAACAAAAGTCAAACAAACAACCACTGCCACAACAAAAGACCCCAACAATAATAACAACAACAGCAAAAACCCTGCCCTTTCAGGTCTCCAGACTTTGGGTCCTAATAAAATTCCCCTACCCATGCCAAAGCCCTGACCAACTCTCTGCTCCACACTTGGGGCCAGAGTCCCACCTCCCATCCAGGAAGCTGAGGGATCTCTTGTTTATTTTTCATTCTTGACAAAGTCCACCATTTAGTTAATCATTCCCAGTCAGAAACCAACCAGGATCGCCGGGCATGCTTAGACACCCGGCCCCTGTACTCCACAGGGACAGGAACTAACCAGACTGTCAGCCCACTGACTGATGAAACTCACTGTGACTGGGGACAGCCCCAATTAACGTCAGAGAACTTAACAAAGCGCTAAAGGAGTCTACTATCCAAAACCTTTAACCTAGGCACGCCCCTTCTTCTGACACCTGCTGTTCTGTTGATAACAAGAATATCACTGGGCCCCTGAGACTACTTGGTGGGCATGTACTAATGGTCTGACTAAACATGCCTCTTCTCATGGTTTCCAAACTAAGTAGACAGGTTGACCAGGCCTAGAGGTATTACAAGATTCTATTTCTTCATCAAAACAACAGTTAGATTCCCTTGCAGAATGGCCCTACACAATCAGAAAGGCTTCAACTTCCCAGGAGATAAAGGACACTATGCACAGTTTGGGGAGAAACCTGTTGTTTCTATGCTAATTGATCAGGAGTAATTGGAAAAACATCTTGCCATAGCTGGGAGAATATTGGTAACAGCCTCTGTTCTCTTGGTGCCGCCATGAACCCCCACCCCGCCTCCCCTGGATAACTACTCTACTATCAGCATTGGCTGGGCTGTCAGTTCTCATTCTGATTGGCTTAACATCAAAGTCCTGAATCTTAAACTAACACAGGTTAAGTCCACAATTTGGCTCAGTTACCAGTGGGGAAGGTAGCAGGCCACAAGCTTAGCAGTGACTCCTCGATGGAAGTGCCACTCAGGCAGTAAAACTTACACGCAGACAGCACCACCAGCCAAAAATGAAAATAAAGACCTAATCCATCCAAGGTCAGGAATAGTATCTGCCAAGCTCTTCCACCAAGAGGGAGAAGGTAAACCGGTAAGGTAGCTAGCTGCATGTGGTACCGTGAAAGAAGAGAGACCAGACTGAAGATGCCAATATGAGGGCCACGCCAGGCTTTTTATGCTGACCTGGTCACACAAGGTGATTCCCAAGGATGCCGGAAAGATGTTCTTGCCAGTCTCCTGTTAGAGCGCTCTGGAGAGCGGCTAGCAGAGGCTGCAGGAGAGCAGCTGGCCTTCACAATGTAGAGCAAGGTACTTCAGCCACATGTGGTGATGTTGGTCCCAACTGGGCAAAAAAATGACCGGCCCTCTGCTGGCAGAAGCTTGTCAAAGCCCAGGGCATCACCACTTCTCCTGGCTGCTTCTCTGAGTTACTTCCCAAATATTCTTTTCAACTTTTCAGTTCCATTCCTGGTTTCCCTTTGATCAGTTTTCCCACCACCTGGCCAAGCTTTCCCTGAAGCTCTGGGCGTTGTCTTCTTTCTCTGAAGCATCCCTTGCTGCTCACAAACACGGGGCTTTCTCGCCTTCTCTTCCCCACCCTCCTGGAGCAGTCACCCAGATTTTAGCTGCCTTGTTGTGTTTTGTCTAAACTCAGATAAAATTGTCTTCAAGTTTCCATCCAAGTTCATTGAAAAATTCTTCTATTTATGGGACTAAGAACACACAGAAATAAACCCCAGTTTTCCCAGAAATTATGGTGACCAAGGGAGACTTCTCAGAGTTTTTGGTAAGATGTGGCCACTCCGATGGGACAGAAGAGGCGGCCGGTACTTCAGGATATAAGGACCCCCCTGAGATGGACCTCCTGCTGTGATCCCAGCCACTTTCACAGCTATCACAGTGCCTGGATGCAGGTCCTGGCTTCACTCTCCAGCAGTGCTTAGTGGGAGGAAAGTCCAGGGAGGAATGCAATAGCCAGTAAACTTAGATGGAATCATTTAGAAATGTCCTTTAGTCTGGCTTCTCCTGGTCCTCTGCCTAGGCCTTGTAAGGCTGAGCTGTTTTATAAACTCCTGCCTTCTCCCCAGGACCCTTGGCCCTTTAGCAAATACCTCATAACATTGCTCTGAGGATTCAAGAGGCCCCGTGATGTGTTTGAAGATCGCCACTATGCAGGATGTGCACAAGAAAGTCTGCTCCTGTTGCCAATGGTGTCCCCATCTGTGGGGCACTTGTGACTACTTTTATTAAAGGGGTTATTTATTTATTCATTTTAGCTGTATGGCAACAGCCAGAAACCCTGATTCAAACACTTAAATGACCAAGATGGAACTTGTTGGTATGTATAATTTTTAAGTCCAGAGATATTTTGATTTTTTTGGGAAAGGTTCTACGTTTTATTACTGGGCAAATCACTTGCCAAACTTAAACATGACCAAGTCTCCAGGTTAAGAATGTTGGACTCGCCGGGCGGTGGTGGCGCATGCCTTTAATCCCAGCACTTGGGAGGCAGAGGCAGGTGGATCTCTGTGAGTTCGAGGCCAGCCTGATCTACAAGAGCTAGTTCCAGGCCTGGCTCTAAAACCACAGTGAAACCCTGTCTCAAAAAATCAAAAAAAAAAAAAAAGTTGGACTTCATCTGGTAGGATCAATGGGTGACCATGATCCGGTAGGACCGATGGGTGACCATGATCCGGTAGGACCGATGGGTGACCATGATCCGGTAGGACCGATGGGTGACCATGATCTGGTAGGACCGATGGGTGACCATGATCTGGTAGGACCNAAAAAAATGACCGGCCCTCTGCTGGCAGAAGCTTGTCAAAGCCCAGGGCATCACCACTTCTCCTGGCTGCTTCTCTGAGTTACTTCCCAAATATTCTTTTCAACTTTTCAGTTCCATTCCTGGTTTCCCTTTGATCAGTTTTCCCACCACCTGGCCAAGCTTTCCCTGAAGCTCTGGGCGTTGTCTTCTTTCTCTGAAGCATCCCTTGCTGCTCACAAACACGGGGCTTTCTCGCCTTCTCTTCCCCACCCTCCTGGAGCAGTCACCCAGATTTTAGCTGCCTTGTTGTGTTTTGTCTAAACTCAGATAAAATTGTCTTCAAGTTTCCATCCAAGTTCATTGAAAAATTCTTCTATTTATGGGACTAAGAACACACAGAAATAAACCCCAGTTTTCCCAGAAATTATGGTGACCAAGGGAGACTTCTCAGAGTTTTTGGTAAGATGTGGCCACTCCGATGGGACAGAAGAGGCGGCCGGTACTTCAGGATATAAGGACCCCCCTGAGATGGACCTCCTGCTGTGATCCCAGCCACTTTCACAGCTATCACAGTGCCTGGATGCAGGTCCTGGCTTCACTCTCCAGCAGTGCTTAGTGGGAGGAAAGTCCAGGGAGGAATGCAATAGCCAGTAAACTTAGATGGAATCATTTAGAAATGTCCTTTAGTCTGGCTTCTCCTGGTCCTCTGCCTAGGCCTTGTAAGGCTGAGCTGTTTTATAAACTCCTGCCTTCTCCCCAGGACCCTTGGCCCTTTAGCAAATACCTCATAACATTGCTCTGAGGATTCAAGAGGCCCCGTGATGTGTTTGAAGATCGCCACTATGCAGGATGTGCACAAGAAAGTCTGCTCCTGTTGCCAATGGTGTCCCCATCTGTGGGGCACTTGTGACTACTTTTATTAAAGGGGTTATTTATTTATTCATTTTAGCTGTATGGCAACAGCCAGAAACCCTGATTCAAACACTTAAATGACCAAGATGGAACTTGTTGGTATGTATAATTTTTAAGTCCAGAGATATTTTGATTTTTTTGGGAAAGGTTCTACGTTTTATTACTGGGCAAATCACTTGCCAAACTTAAACATGACCAAGTCTCCAGGTTAAGAATGTTGGACTCGCCGGGCGGTGGTGGCGCATGCCTTTAATCCCAGCACTTGGGAGGCAGAGGCAGGTGGATCTCTGTGAGTTCGAGGCCAGCCTGATCTACAAGAGCTAGTTCCAGGCCTGGCTCTAAAACCACAGTGAAACCCTGTCTCAAAAAACAAAAAAAAAAAAAAAAAAAAAAAAAGTTGGACTTCATCTGGTAGGATCAATGGGTGACCATGATCTGGTAGGACCCATGGGTGACCATGATCTGGTAGGACCCATGGGTGACCATGATCTGGTAGGACCCATGGGTGACCATGATCCAGTATGGATTGTCTCGCTGTGGTGTGACTTCTTGTTCTCCTCCAGGGTCTTATCCTGGAGCTGTGCCTGATTTTGTTACCAGTTTTCATCCAAATCCACTGAGGAATAGGACTATTTCACTTTTATTTCTTGGCTAGGAATTACTTGATTCTGAAAGTCTTGAGAGAAGACATGGCGAGAAGCCGAGTCAGGCATATGGCGCACAATGGCAGAGGAAAGGCGAAGAGCTATTTCGATTCTTGTATTGCTGTATTCAGGCATTCAAATGGTGGCACACTCTTGGTCTAAAAAATGCCCACCGGTCACTCCAGCGTTATGTGAGAATAGCACCATAAACTGATGACCAAAAACGGGGACCAAAATTCAAAATTTAGAGTATAGTTCAAAGTCATCAAAAAAACCAATCAATCAATCAAACAATCAATCAATCAAATTGCAAGTTGACCCATCAGAGCTAGAAAGCATCTATATATGAAAAATACCCTTGGGATGGACCCTAAGGACTGTGTGTACCCTTTAGAAGTAAACTCTTGCCTTAACTCACCTTCAACGTTTTCTTTTTGTGTCTGTTAAAACTCTTTGGAGAGGGGTGGACAGACGGCTCAGTGGTTAAGGACACTGGCTACTCTTTTGGAGGACTTGGATTACAACATTGGAATCCGGCTGATCCGGTCATGGAAACAGACCGTCTGTTTCCAGTCTTTCGTGCTGGCAACAGTCTGCACGGTCCCACCAGGAAAGTGGTATTGCTTTTGGTTTACTCTGTGGGTGGATGGAGAGCATAGTAATGGTGCCACCTGTTTTTCCTATCCTGACATCTCTCCTTGCATCGGTCAGAGAAGCAGTATTGGCAGTCTCCCCACATTTTTTTTATTTATTATTTCTTCTTCTTCTTCTTCTTCTTCTTCTTCTTCTTCTTCTTCTTCTTCTTCTTCTTCTTCTTCTTCTTCTCCTTCTCCTTCTCCTCCTCCTTCTCCTCCTCCTTCTCCTTCTCCTCCTCCTCCTCCTCCTCCTCCTCTTCTTCTCCCTCTCCCCCCTCTCTCGTGTGTTTGTGTGTGTGTGTGTGTGCGTGTGTGTGCTGATTACTGTAGAGTGGATTGAGGGGCCCCTTAGGTCCTCTGTAAGATAGGCTTTCCCTAAGCTCGCTCTCTCTCTCTCTCTCTCTCTCTCTCTCTCTCTCTGTATGTGTGTGTGTGTGTGTGTTGATTACCACAGAGTAGAATCAGGGGCCCCTTATGTCCTCTATAAGACAGGCTTTCCCTAAGCACCCTGCACTACTCCCTAGAGCCCCCACTGGCAAAGCACAGTGACACTCGACTCTCTGGGAATCAGGCATTCAGACCCTGAGTCCAGCCATCTTTGGAAAGCAGAATCACCGCCCTCTCTCGACTGCACAGCCCCGCTCTAAATGCCTGCAGCTCTCTCCAGAGAAGGAGCATGTGGGAGGAGACGAACAGCATGACATTTTGGCAGCATACCAAATTCCTTCCACGCAGGTACCCAGCCCCTCCTTCAGGCACAAATCCAACTGTGGGAAATGATTGAAGGCTCTGATTCTGATTCGGCTGTTTGGGTCGTATTCCAAGACTCTAGACATGAACCCGCCCACTCAGATGAAGTGAGATTCAGTAAACTCACGCATGTTTCCTTTCTAGGAATTCCTTATAAGCCCACGAATGCCAAGAGCATCTGTGAGTCAGAGTTCGCTTGTTGCTATTTTGGCTTCACTACCCACTAAAGGAACCTTGATCACCTGTCTCTGTGATGCAGCACCGCACAGCCTGGCATAGTGGTGCACGGCTTTAATCTCAGCACTCAGGAAGCAGAGGCCGGTAGATCTGTGAGTTCAAGACCAGCCTGGTCTACACAGTAAGTTCCAGGACAGCCAGGGCTACAGTGAAATCCTGATTCCTATAACTAAGTAGAGACCCACTGGCACCTCCGGCTTCTCAGACTCCTATCATGCTTTTTGCATTTAAAAATATTCTCACTTCGAGGGGCTGGAGAAATGGCTTGGTGGGTAAAGGGCTGGGTAAGCCTCATGATGTAAGTTTGACTCCCAGAGCCCGTGTGAAGGTGGAAAGAGAGCACCAGCTCCAAAGAGCTGTCCTCTGACCCACAGAGGACAGACACAGACAGACAGACAGACAGACAGACAGACACACACACACACACACACACACACACACACACACATGAAAATGGCCCTCACAGGCTCATGGGAAGTGTGGCCTTGTTGGAGGAAGTGTGTCACTGAAGGTTGGCTTTCAGGTTTCAGATACTCCAGCCAGGCCCAGTGTCACTTCCTCTTTCTTCTGTCTGCCAGCCCAGACGTGAAACTCTCAGCTACCACTCCAGCACCATGTCTGCCTGCATACTGCCTCGCTTCCCACCATGATGATAATGGACTAAACCTCTGAGCTATAAGCCAGCCCCAGTTAAATGTTATCCTTTGTAAGAGTTGCTGTGGTCATGGTTTCTCTTCACAGCAATAGAAACCCCAAGACACAGGGTTTCACTATGTAGTCCTGGCTGGCCTGGAATGTGCTTTGCAGACTAGGGTGGCCTCAAACTTACAGAGATCCTCCTGCCTCTGTCTTCCCAGTGCTGGGATTAAAGATCTGCACCACCATACCTGGCCATAAAACAAACAAACAAACAAAACAGCATCAACAGCAACAAAAGGTGACAGCTCCTGAGGAATGGCATCCGGTGTTGACCTCTGGCCTCCATATTCACGCATACACAAGCATGCATGCCTGCTCACACACCTATAGCACCCCCCCACCACCACCACCGAACACAGAAATTCCAGTTCAGTGGTTGTCGTTTTGTCAGAACGGCCTACGAGGAGCACTTTCGAGTTCACCAGTTCGCCTATGACTCATCTTCCCACATTTATGTCTGAGCCCCACAGTGAAAACTGTCCCCTTAGCCATCCTGGTGTGTGTGGACAAGGACTCTAACACAGCCTAACACAGTCACCGTCGTGCATTCCAGTCTTCCTCCGCCTTTGAGGTCAGCTGAACCTGGCGTCTGATGGCAGGCTCAAGATGAGGTGGGAGTAGGGGGAGTCCCCAGCAATAGCTGCACCCCACAAAGCAAGTACCACAAAGGAAGCCACGCTGGCAGCTCCAGGCAATGGACAACACACATGCATAGAGAGAGGAAAAGGTTTCTACTGCCCAATAAATAATAAACAAACAAACAAACAAACAAATAAATAAATGGTGATAGGATCTAGGGGATTGTGGTCCCTAGGTGTGGTGGTTCGGATGAGAGTGGCCCCCATAGGCTCTGATGTTTGCATGCTTGATCCCTAGTTAGTGGAATTGTTTGGGGAGGACCAGAAGGTGAGGCCTTGTGGAGGAGGTATGTCACTGGAGGTGGGCTTTGAGGTTTCAAAAAGTTTCAAAAGTTTCAAAAGATACTAGTGACCGAGTAACTAGCCACTTTGACGCTAAGCCTAGTCCTTCCTCCTCCGCCCTGCTTCTCTTTCCCCTCTCTCCTCTCTGCTTTCAATATTTTCAGCTCCGGATGTGAGCTCTTAGCAACTGCTCCAGCATCATGCCTGCCTGTCTTCCTGTAGCCATGAAGATGATGGACTGACCCTCTGAAACCTTAAGCAAGCCCCGGTTAAATGCTTTTCTTTACTAAGTTGCCTCTGGCATGGTGTCTCTTCACAGCAATAATACAGTGGCTCAGTAAGGCGCCAGGTATGATGGAGCCTGCTCACATGTCCCCATGCCTTCAAGCAGGGTCACATTCCCTCCCAACCCCTGCCCAGACTTTTAACAAACAACATAGCAAGCTTGGACATTCAGGTTTTGCCGTAAGTGAATTATCCTCAAAATCGGACTTGGCATCTTCTTTTCAGAACTGTCTTAGTCAGCGTTCTGTCGCTGTGAAGAGACCATAACCACGGCCACTCATAAAAGGAAGCATTTAACTGGGGCTTGCTTGCAGTTTCAGAGGGTCAATCATTACCATCAAGGCAGCAAGCACGGTGCTGGAACAGTAGCTGGAACATCCGGATCCATAAGCAGAGAGAAAGACTGAGCCTGGCAAGGGCTTTTGAAACCTCAAAGCCCACAACAGCAGCACACTTCCTCCAACAAGGCCACACCTCTTGATGTATACAGGTTCTATGTCAGCCAAGCTTAATCCTTCTAATTCCATCAAAGAGTTCCACTCCCTGGTGACTAAGCATTCAAATATATGAGCCTATGGGGCCATTCTTACACAAAAAACCATAGAAACCCAGAGTCACGTGACTCTGGGGAGCACAATTCATGCAGAGAGTCTGCCAGGAGCTTCAGGTCTTTCATGGAGCTCCTGAGCTGGGCATCTGGGCAAATGATCCTGACCTTATCTGGTCCCTAAAGCTAAGCAGGCTTGGGCCTGCGTAGTGTTTGGATGGGAGACCTTGAGCAGGAACCTTAGCGCGCTGAGCTCAGCATTTTCATCCCGCGACTCTTCCATGCAGTGAGACGCGATGAAGCGGCCCCCAGACACCGTCACTTATTCCTGCTGCAGTCTTCTGTGGGGGCAAAAATTCTGTCACACCTCATTACCTGGATGAGCAGGAGAAATTAAGATGGGAGCCCCTGAAGCTGGCATGGCGGAGTATTTTTTGGCAAGCACACTCTGTGATACAGTAATGAGAGCTATAAGATGACTTCCCCAGAGCCACAAGGGACTTTTCTAGCCACTGAGGCAGTGCGTGCATGTCGGTCTGCCTTTATCTTTCCTATAAGTCGCACCAAAACATCCGCTTAAGTTCTTTAATTTGTACCATTTCTTTAAATAAGGAATTTTGGTACCAAAAAAAAATAATAATTTGTCACACAAAGCATTGTGGTCTACAAGAACCTGATAGAAGAAGCTGCCGGCGACTGAGGAACAGTTAGCTACACTCATGCCGTGGGTTATTGCCGTGCCCATTCTCACTGGAAATGGTAATGAACGAAAGCCTTTAAATCTAATTAGGTCAGAGAACAATTCCAGAAAACCCAAAACTCATTTCGGAGTGTCTCCTCCTCTTTCCTTTTCCTCCTCCTCTTCCTCTGGTGATGCTGGAGATGGAACCCAGAAATGCATGTTAAGTACACATTCTAGCACTGAGCTCCACCCCCAGGAAAATTCTGTTCCTCTGAGCCACTCTCAATACCAACTTCTGTGTCCGCAAAGCTTAATCTCAGCTGGCTCACACACACACACACAAAATACACAGACACATACACACTTAAATATGCACATATTTATGTGCGCACACCTATATATACATACATAAGTGTATATACATATACACACATAGATACGGGAGTGTGTATGCATGTATGTATGTATGTGTGTGTATATATATAATACACACAGACCACCCAACATATATACATTATACACACATACTCATAAATACACAGTATACAAATATACACACTGTACACACGGATATACACATACACACACGTGTATATACACACTCTACACACACATACACACAATTCAGCCTTGAACAGGGGCTGAAGCTAGTGAGGCTCTCTTTAAAGTCACGGTCCCTGGGCCTGATGCTGGAAGTCAAAGGCCAGGGGCAGATCGGGGTGGGTATGTAGAGGTGGGGTCAAGGACAGTTAAAAAATGACCAGACCCCAGAGGGCAGGCTGGAGCCAGCAGGACGAACAGAGCCCATCATTTGGGTGAGTTTGTGCTGCCTTCGACCTCGGGCTGTTGAAACAGGTCTGCTAATGCACCAGCTGTGGTTAGCATCAGAGGAGGCATCTGTTTCTCAGACATTCCCTTCTGCGCAATGGGTCTGGTGGGTCAACGGTCAGTGACTGGAATCAATATCCCCCCAGGCAGTGACCACATTCTTATGTTGAAAAGGTTACATATGTAACCTCGTAACTGCAAGACTCTTGTCAGGCTTCTGAGGACACTTGTGCTGGTGAACACTCTTGTCCTGGACCATTCATTATGTATTCCCCGCTGGTTTTCAGAGTCAGAAGCCAGACCTGATTCCTCTGGAGCCACGGTCGGGTCCCCGGCCTATGGCACTGATAACAGTGTGAGTGCCTTGCTGAAGCCCAGGTCCCTAATCAGAAGGCCCAGCACAAAAGTTACACTCAGAATTGGATAGGCTGAAGGAGGAGCAAGGGAAAGAACATCATGTGGGTGGAGGGAACTCTGGGGAATGTAGTTTTAAAAAAAGCAAGGTGAAGTGAATTCTGGGGAATGTAGTTAAAGTAGCCAAGTTAACACTCGGAAGCCGTCCCAGATTGGTTTCATTTGCTTGCTTGACTGCTTTTTGGGATGTGTATGTATGTGCATACACACACACACACACACACACACACACACACACACACACACATGCAGATATACAAGTGTATGTATGTGAGGATGAAGGTCAGGTCAGAGGACAGTTTTGTTTTATTTTTCAAGTACCCTCTACCCATTTTTGTTTTGTTTTACACTGTATCGTGATGTGAAAATCTTCCCCTTAACCATATCATGGAGCAGTCATGTATGTATGTGTGTGTATGTGTGTGTATAGTGTGTGTGTTTATGACTGTGTTTTTACTACTTCTCTATTACTGTGATGAAACAACACCAAGGCAACTTGGTTTATTTGGGCTTACAGTTCCAGAAGTTAGAGTCCATCACCATGACGACTGGGAAGTATGGCCCCAGGCAAGCTTGCGACTCCAGCCCCAAGCTGAGAGTTCATATCTTAAACCCCAAGCAGGAAGCAAAGAGAGCAACTTGAAATGATGTGTGGCTTTTGAAAGAACAAAGCCCTCCAATCACGTACTTCCTCCAACAAGGCCACACTTCCTCGACCTCCCCAAACAGGGCCATCAATACTTGGGGACCAAGTATTCACATGCCCACTCTCACCTACACGTGTGCCAATGGTGGCCAGAGGTAGGCTTTGGATATCTAACTCTATGGCTCTCGCTTTTTTTCTTTTAAAGAGGGTCTCTTGCTGAACCTGGAATTCACTATTTTAGCTGGGCTGGCTGGCCAGGAGCCCCAGGAGTCTCTAGCCTCCACCTGTCTGGTATAGGGTTTGCAAACACACCACCACCACGCCCATATTTTTCTTATGGGTTCTGGGTTTTGAACTCCTGTCCTAATACTTATGCGGTAAGCACTTCCCCAACTGAGCTGTCTCCCAGCCTAGGTGTGAGCCACCACACCCAGCTTACACTGCTTCCAATCCTGTTTAACCTATCTCCCATCCCTGAGAGCCAGAGCCATCCACTCACCAGCCTGCAGCACCCTTCACCAAAGTGGGCATGGGAGGTGCACACATACATACCCCACTGCAACATCAAGGCTCTTGTACCTGAGTCCTGAAAGCCCCCAGAGCCCACAGTGTCAAGAGCTACCTTTCCCTTTAAACGAATTATCTCCAGCTAATGCGATTTGACCTCGATTCTTCCAAAGCAAAAGTCTTGACAGCTCTGTGCAGGAGGTTGGCTGAATGACAAGACCAATTCCATTAACTTTTGGAATCTGTCCCATTCAACGTGCCTCATCTCAGAGTGGAGGAGGAGGACAGACCACAGGGCGACAGACATAAGAGGTGTCTTATATCCAGAAGCATTCAGGTAGCTGGTGAGCACCCTCTTGGGAGCCCAGGAAAGATTTCTGGAAGTTTTCCAAGTTGGAGATTCCCTGTGGCTGAGCCCTGAAGGTCCCAAGAGCTCACAGTGTTGAGTTACCTTTTCCTTTTGCATTTAATAAAAGGGTAGCCCCCATCTTTTACACATACAGATGAGCATATACATGGAAAGAGAAGGAGAAGGAGAAGGAGAAGGAGAAGGAGAAGGAGAAGGAGAAGGAGAAGGAGAAGGAGAAGGAGAAGGAGAAGGAGGGAGGGAGGGAGGGAGGGAGGGAGGGAACGAACATGTTTCTGCAGACCTGCACACCATACTTCAGTTTTTATGGTGTGGCAGAGAAATAAGGGGCCTCTCTAAGTCACTGTTATTTCTGCCTGAAGAGTTCTCCCATAACACGCTAGCTTCTCTTACGGTAAGCTGTACTATTGACCATCAAGGTCTGTTTTTCTACATACAAGAGAGTTCTATTTCCCTGCTGTTATGGTTTGAACCTGAGATGAGATGTCCCCACAGGCTCACCATTTGAAATGGTGGTGGGGCTATTCTGGGAGACTTTGGAACTTTTAGAAGGTGGAGCCTGGCTGGCAGAAGTAGGTCACTAGAGGGAGGACTTGGAGGATTATAGCCCGTGGAACATTTGCCTCGGGTCCCCTGGTGAGGGGCTGAGCAGCGGAGCTCTTGCCCAGCACCTGCAAGGCCCGAGGTCCATTCCCAGCAACACACACACACACGCGCGCACACACACACACACACACACATGCATACACACACATGCGCATGCACACACACACACATGCAAGCATGCGTGCACACACACACACGCACACACACACCCTCAACAATTCTAGCCTGGCCGCTTCTTCTGCAGCTGCTTTCTGCATCACCTCCCTGTGAACACTCACTGCACAGACCGAGCCACACTGCCATACTGACCCACCATGTGGGCAGAGATCCTCTGAAACCATGAACCCCAATAAAGCCCCCTGTCACTTCTGTCAGGACTTTTTTTTTTTTATCATAACCAAGAGAACATAGCTAATATCATGAGTCTTAACAAGAGAACCAGTCGTTAGAGCCACACTGAGGCCAAAAGACATTTTTATTTCCGATATGAACTGACAGGGTGCGCCAAGAAAAGGGAGAGCAGTCCTGCCAAAAAGGGGGAATTTGGGTTTATCGGATGGTTTAGACTGTGTGGGAGAGTGAGGGAGAGCATCAAGGAAAAGGACAGACAAAAGGGATTGCTGGTGGTACCCTGCGTGAGAACGAACCACAAGATATACAATGAGACCCACCTTAGAAGTTGGCATTAACAAAGAGGAAGGAAAGAGGGGGTGCACAGGCCTGTCTGAAGGAAACGTGGCAGAAGAGAGCGTGGGGCGGGCATGTCTGCTTTTTAGAGGTAGTTCAATGCATGCCTATAGGGGCTAGCACATGTATAGATTATGTGGCCACATTGCACATGCGCATAGATTACTCAGGGCTTAAGACCCAAGGCTGACTAGGCTGTTGGCCTGAATGCTGATGGTGCATGCGCAACCGTGGGCCCCTGGAAATGCTAGCCCCTAGGGTGACTAAGCTTTTTGCCTGAATGCTGATGGCTCTGGGGCCCCGGATGTGATGGAAATGACAACAACTACTGTGTATAACTTCCCAGGACCTCTGGCCATTAGGTAGCAGGAGGCTGTGGTCAAGCTGTTCTCCGGAGATAAGGGGTCAGCACACTTCTGAGATGTACAGAACGTTCAACTTCCATTCCCTGAAGGGACTGGGTCCCACACGGGCCACCATTTTAGTGTCTTATGCTGTGGAGTAATCTTTCTGTACACTGTGAATATGTATCACTCTCATTGGTTAATAAAGAAGCTGACTGGCCAATAGTGGAACAGGATAAGGGTAGGCAGGAGAGCCAAACTGAGAACGCTGGTAGCAAGAAGGGCAGAGTCTGGAGTCACCAGAAGATGCAGAGAGAGAGAAGCAAGATGGGTGTGCTGTACTGAGAAAAGGTACCAAGCAACATGGCAAAGCATAGATAAGAAATATGGGTTAATTTGTGAGAGCTAGTTAGTAATAAGCCTGAGCTATTGGCTGAACATTTATAATTAATATTAAGACTCTGAAGAGGTCATTTGAGAACAGCTGCCAGCACGGGAAAGCTGCGCTCACAGTCACCTAAGACCAATATTTGTTGGATCAGCCTAACAAATATTGAACTTGCATGTGGCCCCATGACTTGTGGCCACTGAAAGGGTGAGAGGAAATGAGGCATCTCTCTTCTTGGTGGAGGCTGTCTCCTTGTTCTTGATTTTCTCCATCACAATCATAAACATCTCTAATAGTGATGATCCTCTCAGCTCTGGTTCCATCGTAGCTCCTGGCTGCCCATGATGGACAGACAAGGTGTGTGGGAAACCAGCTTTGAGTATAAGTCATTAACATTGTGAGATGATTTCGTGGTTATCAGAGCAAGAATTGTCTGACCTATTAGTGGAATCTGGAGACTGACAAGGTCTCTGGGAAGGATAGTAGGAGCAGTGCCAAGCTGCAATGATTCCCAGGACTCCACCAAACCAACCCACTAAAAAAATCTTCTCTTCACCAAATGCTGGAGTACACAGGTCACCTTCAGAACCCCCATTATGTCTGCAAGCCAGGGTCTGGGAATTGCCCCCACCCAGAGAACTGACGTTGTACTGTGGCTTGCATGGGGATACAACATCTACAGAAAAAAAAAAACTTTAAGAATTTTAAATGTACACTTACATCTCTTCTAGCCAACACAGACAGTAACACACCCTGTTTCTTTGTTAGTTCCCCTGTCCTGAAATATCATCTCTTACAGGGAAGCACTTGAGTGTTCAGAAACAAAAGCAACTCAGAAGGCTCAGGAAGCTCCTAAAAACTTACCAGATTCACAGGGTCCCTCCCCAAGGTTAGAATGCCTATAAGAAGAGCTGGAGAAGGGTTTCCTCCAATGGCTGGAGCAGCCTACAAGTC
This sequence comes from Alexandromys fortis, assembly GCF_014885135.2. Classification (NCBI taxonomy): domain Eukaryota; kingdom Metazoa; phylum Chordata; class Mammalia; order Rodentia; family Cricetidae; genus Alexandromys; species Alexandromys fortis. The sequence continues at coordinate 2,902,332 of NW_026068048.1, forward strand.
AAGAGGGCAGCTTCAAGGATACAGCTTTCAGTAGTTGCACCAAGGTTGGAGTGGCTACATGAGACCCCAACTTGAAAAAAAGAAAAAAGAAAAGAAAAGTGACCGTTGTTTTATTTCTTAGGTCCCAACTTATCTTTTGCAGCCATCCCAGCCCTACAGACATAATACAGACTGATAGTGAACATAACTAATATTCTGAAGAGGGTTTTTGTTTTGTTTTTGTTTGAGACAAGAGTATCACTACATACCCCTGGCTATCCTGAAACTCATTATCTAGACCAGGCTGGCCTCGAACTCACAGAGATACAACTGCCTCTGCCTCCTGAGTGCTGGGATTAAAGGCGTGCACCACCACACCCAACACTTGCGGGTTCTGCTTCTGTTATTTCCCTATAACAAAGGTTACTCTAAGCACGTGTGTTATAAGGAATAAGCCCCTCGTGTTGCTCTTGGCAGCTGGACAACCATCTCTCAGCCCCTGGAAAACTCCACGTTAAGAATGTCCATGTCAGCTGGGAATGGTGGCCCACACTTCTAATCCCAGCCCTTAGGAGGCAGAGGCAGGTGGGTCTCTGTGAGTTCAAGGCCAGCCTGGTCTGTACAGAAAAACTCTGTCCTGAGAGAAGAAAGAATGTCCATGTTTCTGGTCATACTAGAGGGTGTATAACAGTGTGATTTGTGGTGAGTGTCACACAGTCTCAGTGCCAGCTCCTTGGCAGCTGGAAGCTAATGTCACCTATGGTGATGATATCAGACCATCAGATGTAAGGTATCCCCAGTTTGAAAAAAAAAAAAAAAAACCTCAGATACCAGGACAACAGTGGGTATCCCTGGTTCGTTAGTTTGTTCTGTTGCAAAATCAAGAGTACAGGAAGGATGATTTGGGATCATGTCATGATTTCAGAACATTCAGTCTATGGTCACTTGACCCAATGGGCTTGGACATTCTGATAGTGATAGCGTGTAAGAGAGGCTGTTCACTTCACGGTAGCCAGGAAGCAGAGAGATCAGGGAGGGACGAGAGAGCACATATGCATATCCTAGAACCTTTAAAGGTACACCTGCCCCTGGAACCAACTTCCTCCAGTGTGGCCCCATGAGTCTAGAGACATCCAAAGTTAGGACACCACTGGCTAGACAAGAACGATTCTGTGGAAGACAGACATCGAATATTGGGACCAAGACAGCTGGCAAAATTCCATGTTTCCTGTCGCATTCTGTTGCTTGAAGAAGTTAACACTGTCCACAGATAACCACACCAGGGAGGCGGGCCATTCAGAAGCATTGTACGTGGACCACTGGAGTCTTCCCCCAGGACTCTGTCTCTCTAGTGGGTTTTAAGAGGTTTCTTTTTTGCTGTAAGAAGCGATGACTCAGAGGTTAAAAGTGCTGGCTGCTCTTCCAGAGGACCAGGCTGAAATCCCACGTGGTGACTCACAATCTCCATACCAGGAGATCTGATGCTCTCTTCTGGCCTCTGGGGACACGGCACGCATGTGGTGCACAGACATATATGCAGGCAAAATACCCATCCATGTAAAACAATAAAATAAAAACATCTATGACCACGACACTCACAGCACCCAGTGGGTTTGGTGAGTCCTTCTGGGGGATGATTGGACCAAAGGAGGTCAGCATTCTGTTACTGGAACAAACTACCCAAGGGTAGCAACTCATGGGAGAAAGACTGATTTTGACTCACAATTTCAGAGGGTTCAACCCAGCATCCGCAGCCTCGCTGCTGTGGATCTGTGGCAAGGCAGAACACCATGGAAAACCCAGTACAAAGCTGCTCATATCTCTGCGGTCAGGATATGGAGAGTAACAGGGAGGATCCAAAGGCAAGCCACATCCTCAGTTATCTGCTTTCTCCAATCAGACCCCACCTCTTAACAGCCCTATCCAGCCCTGCGTACACCAATGGGCTAGCCCATCAGTGACAGCGCACCCTCGTGGTCCATTACCTCTCAGCAGTATCACTACCTGAGACCCAGCCTTCAACCCATGAGCTTTTTCGAGCGACACTTCAGATCCAAACCACAGAACCAAGAGTCACCTCAGACACCTTCAAACTTGCAACTGGTGTCAGAAATGTGGGTGTTCTTGAACCTCCAAAACTCTGCCGTCCCTTTGGGGGTCAGGGTGACAATCATGCCCCTGATATTTGATGGTCCTCATCCAACAGAGAAGAATGGCACTGGCTCAGAGCCCTTGGTCAGCAACTTGATACTCAGCTCCAAGGCAATATAATACTTCGTCCCCATGTGTTTTCACTGCAGTTATCGTAATGGCTATCTTCTATTTATATCAAATAGTATCGGCTTCCCACAGGACCGGCTTTTAGAGTAAATTTATTAAGTTAAAAGAAGTTGGTCCTTACATGAAAGTAGTGTATTGTACAGGTGGAGGAAGATGCGGCAAAGGCTGGAGGATGCTGTGTTTGAGAAAGAACACCCTAGGGACATCCTAGAGCGTCTGTATTCTGGTGTGACTGCCCAGCCAGGGGCAAAGACCAGCTATTTTTCCTATTCTAAAGGGCACTTTCCCTCCCTGCAACAGTCTTTTTGCTTCTTCCCCAGCGCTGTGCGATGTTTTATAGGATAGGCAGGGCTACATTTTGAGACCCTGTCTCAAAAATAAAATAAAATAAAATGAGTCATAGTTGCCAATAAACTTCCTATCATTGGCATTCTGTATTAATTTTTTTCAGGTTATACATATTTAAATCAGAAAGACATGGTTGGTGCACACCTATAATTCCAACAGCTGGGAAGTTGAAGCAGAGGGCATTGAGCATGAGGCCAGCCTGGGCTAAGTAATGAGTCTGTCTCAGAACTTTAAGAAGAGACAATAATACCATCAATGATAAGTAGGGCTGAGTAGGTAAAGTGATTGCTAAGCACGTGGGGGACCCTGGGTTCAATCCCTCGCACCATATGAAACTGAGTGTGGTAAGTGGCTGAAGTACATGTCTGTTATCATTCAGGAGGTGGAAACAGGACGGCCACAAGGGGCCAGCCNATAGAATAGTAACATTTTCAAATGATTTGATTGTGTGTGTGTGTGAGAGAGAGAGAGAGAGAGAGAGAGAGAGAGAGAAAGAGAGAGAGACAGAGAGAGAGAGAGAGAGAGAGAGACAGAGAGAGAGAGAGAGACAGAGAGAGAGAGAAATAGATTTCTTGCTGATTGGTAGATTTTGCTTGCTTTTCCCCTGAGATGTGAATAAGATATGTTTACACTGACATGTCACTCTGAGTCTTCCAAGGCTGCTTCAACTGTGAGGAAATAGCTCCCAGCAGTTGCTCCTGCTCTGATAAGGTGGTCAGTGTCAGTAAAGAGTTTGCAGCCCCCTCTCTTCAGACAGAGACCATCTATCTCCCTCTGTCTTCCGGAATGCCCCAGAACACCGAAACCCGTGGGTGTTCAGGTCCCTTATATGAATGATGTAGTCTCTGTACATAGCCCCTCCATACACCCAGAGCCTCTCTAGGTCGGTGTCCATGGAGACCAGAGGCATCTCATCCCTCTGGAGCTCGGGTTAGAGATGGAGACACCCAACATGGACTTCTTGGAATCGAACTGGAATCCCCTGCAAAAGGATTCCATTTTCTAACTGTTCTTAACTGATGAACCAGATCACCAACCCTTTTTATTTCAGGTGTGTGTGTGTGTGTGTGTGTGTTTGTGTGTGTGTGCAGGGACTACAGAGGCCAGAAGAGGGGGTCAAATTCTCTAGCAGCTAGTGTTACAACCAGTTGTGACTGGTGCCAGAAATCAGTATGTACTCTTAAAAACTGAGCCACCTTCCCAGCCCCTTCATCTTATTTTTTGAGACGGGATCTTCTTACTGAACCCAGGCTTCCTCCCTGCCTCCTGTAGACTAGCTTCCACCTCCTCCCCAGTGTTGGGCCTACAGGTGTGAGCTGCTACAACTGACTTTTTTGTTTGTTTGTTTTTCGAAAATAGGGTTTCTCTGTGTAACCCTGGCTGTCCTGGAACTCGCTCTAGACCAGGTTGTTCTCACACTCACAGAGATCTGCCTGCCTCTGCCTCTCCAGTGATGGGATTAAAGGCATACGCCACCATGCCAGGCTCACACATGGCTTCTTATGTGGGTGCTGGGGATCCAAATACAGGTGCTGCAAGCACTCTCTCACCTACTGGGCCATCTACCCGGTGTGATTTATTATATGAAACACTCTGGCATTTTCTCTTATATTATTTAGTTTTATTTGTTTTTGCCTGTCAGTGAGACAGGGTCTCACTATGTAGCTCTAGCTAGCCTAGAACTTGCTTTGCAGACCAGGTTGAATCTGAACTCACAGAGATTCTCTTGCCTCTGCCTCCCACCAGCTCTGGGATTACAGGTGCACACCACTGACACCCCACAACACCGTGAGCCTGAAAGGACCAGCCTGGCTGGTTTTGACAGAGCGCTCCTCTTAGGTAGAGTCCAAGGATCCCCAGGAAATGTCTGCCAGAGCCCACCCCTCCTCCACTGTTTACTCCTACCCTCTGCTCAGAGCCTATCCGACAGCCCCACAGCCTCCCTGGTGGGCATGGCCTAAGCAATGTCCTAAGGCCCCTCATGTGGTAGGAGACAAAGCTTGGGGATGCAGCATACTTATGCATGAGGTATCCTGAGGGGCAGAGGGACAGGGTTCCCCAGTTCATCCTTATTTGTGCTCTGACTGATAGCCAGGTATGCTGGTCCTAACCCAAGTTCTGAAAGTGGGCTGGACCAGGGTCCTGCCTCACCCCCAAGGACCCTGGCCATATCCTCCTTCCCTGCACATGCCAGGTTTTCCCTGTGGAGCGTGTGGCACCCTTGCCTACACCCAAGGACTCCGAGCCCAGGCCAGACTCTTCCTCCCACGTCTGTGTTACAAACTCACAGAAGACAGAGACCTTGGAAGAAAAACCACTTGGATTTATCTGAACAGATTAGATAGGGGGCAGGGCAGGGCAGGGCAGGGTATGCCTGGGGAGCCAGGCACCCTGGGGGGGGGCAGGGGGGGAAGCCACCAGTCTAAGGCCTGGCTCCCTCCAGTGGCCTCTTCCTTCGAGAATCATTTTGTGTTGGCCACTCTGTAGGCTCTTGGGGCAGAGGGAGGCGGCAGCGGGTGGTGAGCTGCTGTGGCGTGGAGGCTCCAGCTGGGCTGCCCATCGGGGTGTCAGTCCCCACTCACCTGTGGCGATTCAGGCATACTCGGGACAGCTGTCTACACTTCCCACCTGGAAGAAAAGAGACCAGTTCTCCCATGAGCTGGAAGCTATTGATTATCGCATGCACTCTGGGAAGCACCTGGGGGACAGGTAGGCCAGTCTTGGCCCACAGGAAGCTCCCAGTCCACTTCATAAACATGAGAAGGGGGCCCGGTGAGCTGGCTCAGCCAGTAAAGGTGCTTGCTGCTGAGCCAGCCGGCCTGAGCTCTATTCCTGGAACCTGTGTGGTAGGAAGAGAAAACCAGAGGCGGAGGAGATGGCTCAGCGCTCAAGAGCACAGGCTGCTCTTCAGGACGTCCTGAGTTCAATTCCTAGCACCCACGTGGAGGCTCACAGCCATCAATACCTGTGGTCCCCTGGGATCCGATGCCCTCTTCTGGTGTGCAGACTTACATACAGACAAAATGCCCATATACATAAAAAAAAAAAAAAAAACTTTGTAGTTTTTTGCTTGTTTTGTTTTTAGATAGGTTTTTCCTCTGTAGCCCTGGCTGTCCTGAAATTCGCTCTGTAGACCAGGCTGGCCTCAAACTCAGAGATCCACCTGCCTGTGCCTCCCGAGTGCTGGGATTAAAGGAGTGTGCCACCACCTGATTAATCTTCGTTTTAAGAGAGAGAAAGAGAAAACTAACTTGTGAAAGTTGCCCTCTGATCTCTGTATGTGTACTACATGCACACACACACACACACACACACACACACACACACACACACACACTGAAGTAAATAAATGCAGGCAGGAGTGGAAGGGCCTGGGCAAAGGCCCTGGGCTAGAAGGGCAGAGATGAGTTCAAAGAATAGGAGAGAGGCTGGGACCTGGATCAGAGTCAGCTGGGCATGGGGGAGCGATTTTAAGAAGCCCCAGGCACATGGGAATACAGCAGCCCACCTGCCTCTGGCCTCCTGTCCTGCCCTCCCTGCCTGCATCACCATGGCCTCGCCTCACTGTTACCTCAGTGCCCAGCTCTGTTCTGCCCCTGGACCTCTGCAGACGCTGCTCCTACTACTCAGAGAGGCTTTGTCACCTGGTCCTCAGGACAACCTGATTTCACCCCCACCTCTTGCTTCACCGACAGGGGTTCATCCAAGGCTCCACCAAGCTCTGAAGCCCCCAGAGCAAGCCAGCCTTGTCAAGGCCTTGCGCCAAGTGTCAAGTGGTTTGGTCGGTCCCTCCAAACGCTCCTCTTAGAGCTGGGTCCTCAGTACTCGGTCTGGGAGGCAGGGTATGGGCACCCAGGAAGTTATAGGTTTAATCTCTGTCAGTTAATCCTCAGGAGAAGGAGTTGTGGTCTCCTCCCTGTTCTCTCACTTCCTGTCTTGTCATGTGACCTCTTCTGCTACCCACCCTCCCCCACCAGAGGTGGACATGGAGTCCTCCATCACTCTCCACTTTATTTTCTTTGAAGGCGGAGTGTTTTGCTGAACCTGGCACACACCGATTCAGCTAGGCTGCTTGGCTCTTGCTCTTCAGCAAGGGGTGGGGGTGTCACGGACACATGCTGCTTCCCCTGAGGGGGGGGGCTGGGCATCTGAATTCAGGTTCTCATGAGCACTTCACCCACTGATTAGCTCCCAGGCCTCGTGGGTCCCTTCTTAAGTTATAAAGTAGAATAAGCACTACCACACATCGCTCCCAGTATTTGGTTACAGCAGAGCTTCCAGCGATGAATAAAGTCGGGGGAGGGGGCGGGGCGGAAGCGAGGCTGGGGGAGGGGTGGGGATGCGGTTTAGGTGGTACAAAGCTTGCTCAGCACACTCAAGTGATGGGTTTGATTCCCAGTGGGGCATTAACCAAGTGTGCCTATAAGCCTATAATCTAAGCACTTGGGAGGTGGAGGCAGGAGGATCAGAAGTTCGTTAGCCACTTCGCTTTTTGGGGGAGAGGATCCAAGTTTGTTTCCCAGTACCCATACCCATATAGGGAGGTTTACATCTCCTGCAACTCCAGCTCTAGGGGATCCAACACTCTCTTTTGACTGCCATGGGCATCGGCATTTACACACGCACACACGCACACAGACACACACCTATACACATAATTTTTGTTTGTTTGTTTGTTTGTTTGTTTGTTTTTCGAGACAGGGTTTCGCTGTAGCTATCAAGCCTGTCCTGGAAGTAGCTAATATAGACCAGGCTGGCCTCGAACTCACAGAGATCCGCCTGCCTCTGCCTCCCAAGTGCTGGGATTAAAGGCGTGCACCACCACCGCCCAGTTTACACATAACTTGAAAACAACAATAAACGCCCCCCCCCTTTTTAAAAAAAAAAACTATGTTCAAGGCCATTTTTGCTATGTAGAAAGATCAAAGCTAGCCTGGGCTACATGAGACCCTGTCTCAAAAAACAAACAAAAACAAAAACTGCTGAGCTGCGTGGCACACACACCTATCTCAACCCTCAGGAGGCTAAGGCGAGTTTGTGAGATTGAGGCCAGCCTGGGCAGCACAGTGAGATCCTGTTCAAAAAGAAAAAAGTAAAGTCTGTTTTCTCATCTCCCAAACGAAGCCGGCCCTTGGCTTGCAGTGAAGCAGAATGTGGTGGACATAGCCGCCAGCTGAGTCTGCTTGTCTTCTCTGTGTCCCCTTGCCTCTCTCAACCGGACACCATGAAAAGCCCAGAAAGACTAAGATGGTAAGGGGAAGCGACCAGCGCCCTGGGAACAGCGCCCCCTGCTGACTCAGTCCCATTGCAACCCAAAGAACGGGCCCCGTGGTGCTTGAGAGGAGCTGAGTCACAGCTGTGGGGGACCTGAGTTTGCACAGCCTCTCCCAAGGTGGTTTTAAGACCCTGACCCTCAACCTCCAGAGCACCCCGCCCCGAGTCCCGGTGCCCCGTCTGCCCAGGCCCCACTCTCACTGGTGAGGATGATAATGCCGGTGATGAACAGTACTGCTGCCACCAGGAGTCCCCGCTTCCTGAGAGTGAAATCATCTGTGGAGACAGAAGTGGACGAGTCAGGTCAGGAGGTCTTTGTCCCTCCTCCCCTTATCTCCAGTGGTATGCGCTTTGGAGTAGGGGGCTACTTACCATAGTAGAAGGGGTTGTTCTCATCCGAGGCTAGAGGGAACAGACAAATGTGAGTCAGAGCTGGGCGAGGACACCCGAGACTCAGGCTCTAAGGCCTTAGAACGAAAGTGGAAATCCTCCCTGTGGACGTGCCATGTGGCTCCCATGATCCTTCGCCACTCACTCTGCCTCACTATTGGCATCCGCTGGCCTTCCTGCTCTTGAGTCCAAGCAGACCATCCCACACCTTAGGTCCTTTATAGGAACAGCCTTCCCCTAGACACCCGCAAGGCGTCTCTGACACTTCCTGCACCAGGAAGCCTTCCTCGGTGCTGTGTATGAGACGCTCTGTTTTTCTTGATAACAGATGAAAACTTACCCGATATATAAGAACCCCAATTATTTTTTTTTAAAAATATCTATTTACTTATTATATTATGTGAATAGCATTCCTTCCACGTGTGCCTGTAAGCCAGAAGGGGGCGCCAGGTCTCATTATAAATGGCTGTAAGCCACCATGTGGTTGCTGGGAATTGAACTCAGGACCTCTGGAAGAGCAGTCAGTGCTCTTAACCTCTGAGCCATCTCTCCAGCCCAAGAACCCCAATTATTATATGCTGTCCTCTCCCACTAACGTGTCAGCTTCAAGGGGGGGGTCTCGCTATATAGCCCAGGCTGTCGTGGAACTTGCTGTGGAATCCAGGCTGGCCTCAAACTTGCAGGCATCTTTCTCCCCTGCTCTCCAGGTAAAGATTACAGGGCTGCACCACCATGCCCAGTAACAGCAGAGATATCTGTCTGTCTTGTTGGTGGCTGCCTGGCACACACATGACTCTGAGATGAATACACAGGTGAATGGGTGACCTGGGCATATGGCTTCTATGTCTTCCGTTGGGGGTTGGTAGACAGGAAGTGGAGATCAGGAGGGGAAGAATCAAGACTACCAAATGGAGTCCTTGCTGGTCCACGAGTGATCTTAGGTGTGTGAGCCAGTCTCTAGAGGCTAGAAGAGCCACCCAGCTACACCCAGCCTGAACTTCAATTTTCAGAATTCAGAGCTCAGAAAGCAGCCACCCAAACGTGCTGAGGTGGTGACCTGGCTTGTTCAGCCATTTAGGCACACGCTGCCATCTGTCCGGTCAGACATCACCGCCTTCCTGCCCTCTGTCAGCCTCCTCTGGGGCATGAGCCCTTCAGACTTCCCCACACAGAGCAGAAACTAAAGGACACCTGTGAATGGTCATGGCAAGGAGGTACTAACCGTGTGAATTGGAAAAGTAGAACCTCACTTCATCTTTGGTTGGGCTTGGAGACCCCATCCCAGGGGGTGCTGTTGTACCTTCGGGTGATAGGCAGAAAAAAACGGTTAGAAGACAAGGCAGGAAGGGCCGCAGGGGCAGAGACAGGAGTGTGGATGTAATAACAGGGCTACATCTGTGCATCTGGGGGACGGCGCCCAGGCACCTTCCACCGACACTCTGGCAACAAGCATCTGCTGGCACCCGGAGGCAGGACCAGCTGCTCAGCCCCAAGCGTACCCCTCTCCTTGAACGCCAGTCATAACCCAAGCGCAGAAGTCAGGATTTTATGGACTTGGTCCCCACTGTCCTGGAGACATACTTATTGAAAATATTGTGAGCATTCCCTCTGATTTGGGACTAAAAATAGCAGGGCATTCTCTTTTTAATATTAATTTAATTAAAAAATTTGGAGACAGTGATGTGGGAGTGTCATATATCAATCTGTTGATTTCATTGGTTAATTAAATAAAGAAACTGCTTGCCCTGATAGGTTAAAACATAGGTGGGAGGAGTAAACAGGAGGAAGAGGAAGTGAGGTATGACTCCTCAGACAGACGCGAGATAGCTCTGCTCTCAGAGACACACGCGATGAAGCTCTGACTCAGGATGGACGTAGGCTAGGATCTTCCCGGTAAGCGCACCTTGGGGTGCTTACACACATTATTAGAAATGGGCTGGTCCAGGTGCGAGAGTTAGCTGAGAAGAGGCTAGATATAATGGGCAAGCAGTGTTTAAAAGAATACAATTTGTGTGTTGTTATTTCGGGCATAAGCTAGCCAGGCGGCCAGGGTGCTGGAGACGAAGCCCCGCCGCTCCTATTTCAACAAGACAGGGTCCTCCATGCTGGCCTCATGCTCTCTCTTCCACCTCTGTCTCCCGAGTTCTGACATCACGTGAGGATTAGGGGGTCATCTCCGGCCTCAGTCTCAGCTTGGGGGGGGGACCTGCCAGTCTAGAGGAAACTACTTCCTGATTCCCGGCTGGGTGAACTTTTCCAGCCTCAAGGTAGGGGAAACAAGGCCCCCATTGACCAACCAGAATGGCCCACTTTTCAGGCTTCCGTTGGATCAAACAAGGACATGTGATCTCAACCAGGCGAATAGGAGTCCATTCCAGGCTTATGGGTTAAGTGTCTCCTAGCTGCCCAAGTATGGGACATCTTTGCCACCAAGAAGGAAAGAGAATGTTGACAGCAGAGACCCAGGGGTAGCAATTCAGACACTGACAGTTCCTGGTCCAGCTGTGCCTGATGCTTTATCTTCAGATTTTACAGAATTGAGCCAATAACATCTTTTTTAAGAGAGATATTTTGCAACTGAAAAGATTCTGCTGTAACAGAAAAAAAAGACTCAAAGGAAACCCACAACTCCATTTCTCAGCGCCAACCAGCCCAGAAATAGGGAACCAGACAGCCAGTCAGCTCGTCTATTGCACAGAGTTGCTTGCTACAGAATGGCTTCTCAAGGATCTGAGAAGGTCTTCCACACAGAGGCATTGCACTTTAATTCTGGACAGCTTCACATACACTCACACTTTCATACACAAACTCACACACGGAGAGACACACTCTCACACGCATACACTCATGCACAGACACACTCATACACACACATGCACTCACCCCCCTCTCTCACACACATGCACACACTCATGCACAGACACACTCATATACACACACATGGACTCACCCCCTCTCTCATACATACAGGCATACACTCATGCAGACACCCTCACACATACATGCACAGATACACTCAAACACATGCATGCACTCACCCCCTCACACACACACACACACACACACTCATGCACAGACACACTCATACACACACACGGACTCATTCCCTCTCTCTCACACATACAGGCACACACTCATGCACAGACACCCTCACACATACACACATGCACACACATGCACAGACACACTCAAACACATGCATGCACTCACCCCCTCTCACACACACGCACACACTCATGCACAGACACACTCATACACATGCATGAACTCACATCCCCCCCCCCCCCACACACACACACAGAGCTTATTAGCAATTCCCCAGGCAGGCACTTTAAGAAAGGCACTCGGGGGGAATGCTGACCCAGAACGGAGGAAATTAAACAAAACCTAGAGGCTGCTGCTGTCAGCCAAGGCTCTACCTTTCTCTCTGCTCATGTGTGTCCCTGGCTTTGTCGCCAGATTCATGGTGTCCATTCCTGTTGGGTGCTGGATCTCGGTTTTGGCCGCTGTCTGGCTTTGCGTGGTTTCTACTCCAGTGAGAAGACAAGGACAGAAGTGAGGGGACGAGATGGCCACAGAACTGCCGAGCGGGGCTCCCCCCACATTGTAGTACACACAGTCTAAAATACCAGGTCTTCCTTTATTTTGATGGAGTGGGGACCCTTTGACCACTGCAGGATAGTGAAATGTGTGTCCATATTACTACCAGGACAACTGTTCTTTAAAAACAAAACCATGTAGCCCAGGCTGACTTTAAGTTTTTGTCCTCTTGCTGCAACTTTCTGTGTGCTGGCATAAAACAATTTATACTTAATTTTGGGGGGGATACTAAGAATTGAACTCAGAGCCTCGTACATGACTGGCATGCTATCACACCGCCCCTCACTGGGGGATTCTAGGCAGGGGCTCTACCACTGAGTCACACCCCCAGCCCCACACTGGGGGATTCTAGGCAGGGGCTCTACCACTGAGCCAACTCCAGCCCCTCACTGGGGGATTCTAGGCAGGGGCTCTACCACTGAGCCATGTCTCCAGCATCATTAATTGTTAACTGAAGAAATGATAAAGAACACTCTAAATTATGTTATACTCCAAGAAAAAGTACAATAATTACTTGAAAAACAACTTTTAGGGAGATACAGAGCTGAGTGGAAGCCACGGCAGAGCAGGCACTGGGAGTGTCTGTAAAGTGCAAGTGTTCAACTTTGAAAATGGGTCAATTTAAAAAAATTATTTTGTTTTTAAGTCAATGGAATCAGATGCCAAATAGGCACAGGGAGCTTGTCATGCCAGCACTCCAGAGGCTGAGGAAGGAGGATTGCCCTGAGTTCAAGGCCTAACTGGGCTACAAGGCAGTGGTTTCGGGACAAGATAAACATGGAGTGGAGCTGGCAAGGGTCCAGAGCTGTGGTGGCTGGTGAGCAAGGAAACTTCAGATGTCAGAGGAGGGGGTGCATCGTGGGCCCTCTCACCTCACTCACCATCAGTTTCCCAGATCGGAATGGGAGGGGTAGGCTGGACTTCTGGGTTGGTTTCATCTGGAACTGAGGTTAAAAACAGGGTCAGAGAGAGAAGTGGGAAGGGAGCAGCAGAAAGTTTCCTCAGGTGGAGACTGAAGTGTTTCCATAGCAACTCCATCTTTTTTTTTTCAATGCATGTATGCGTGCGGGGGGGGGGGGCAGAGGCAATCTCCACTGTCTTTCTGTGAGAGCCACCCACCTTCTTTAAGACAGGCTTTCTCATTGGCTCGGAACTCACCAGGTAAGTTAGGCTGGCAAGCCCTAGGATCCATCTGCCCCTACCTGTCCACCTTGGGATTTGTAGGCATTATGCCTGGCCTTTCACATGCATTCTGGGGATTGAACTTGGGTCCTTATGTCTGTGAGGCGAGCCTTTCACTGGACTGCCTTCAGCTCCATTGTGAGGTGATGAGAAGAATTCAGGGCCTTTGATAAGCACTCAAACATGATGCCCAAGTCTCCCCTGCCTCCAGACCATGAGTGAGACTCAGAAGCCCTTCCCAGAAAAGAGGGTTTGACTCAGTTTCCCAAAGCTCCCTGACCACCAACCAGAATCAGCTGCTCTAGTAAGAGGCCTCGGGCTGGGCACTCAGGAGGTGGGCCGTGCTGGGAGCATCCTCTTCCTGGGATACAAATGCCCCTCCGCCCCCTGCCAGCGTTAGATTCTTTTAGATGAGAAGCTGACTAAGGATGGACTCAAAACAGAGGACCCAGGAGCAAGAGTTGGTTGTTAGGTCCCCGACCATAGCATTTAAGCTACTTCAGGCCATGCCTGAAGCTCAATCCCTGACTTTTTCTTTTTTTTAAATCTTTTTCAGTTACATGACTGTAAATTTCCCTGTTTGGTCCAAGTATGTGGCGTCGTTACCCGCAGTGAGAATTTTACAGACCTGTATCACTTTCCTTACCTGGGACTGGAGTATTGACGGAAGTCTGGTCCATCGCAGAACCTAGTGTGGCCTTTGCTGGAGTCTGCCCTGGGGAACCAAGGCTGAACCGTCAGAAGGGGCCTCATACTCCCCCCCTGGACCACCGTGCCTGACCTTATGAAGTCTCCTGGAAGATCTGAAGGTCCTGACTCCCAGGGAAAACAGCCTTGCTGGGTGACTCCATGATCCTAAGAATGCATCAAGCCTGGCTATCCGTGCAGGATAGCCTCGTGGAGAGGCCCAGTGGTAGAGCCAGCCAGGTCCATCCATGGCTTCAGATTCTGCTCCCAGCCACCTCCTCCTTGCTGTGTGTCCCGAACCACTGAAGCCCCCCCTCTTTGCCTCATCTGAAAAGTGTGTGATATTAACTGATTATGGCCCCTGCCCTGTAGGCAGCTCCTCACCTAGATCCTGTCACCTCCCACTGGAGTGCCCAGAAGCCTCTCTCTGACCTCCTGTAGCCAGAAGGAACCTGTGAGGACACCCAAGTCAGGACAGATCCTGAAGGCTCAGAGCCCAGGTCAGCTGCACCTCACTCTAGGAAAAGCCAAAATGTTTACCTGGACCCCAAGTTCTGCTTCCAGCCCCACCACCTCTTCTCATTGACTTCACCGCAACCCAGCCTGCCACTGCGTCTCATACTCCCACAGGCAGCTCCTGCCCCTTCCAGTATCCCCACACTTGCTCACTGAGCGTCAGCTTCCCATCCATACAATGATCATGTCACCATGTAGAATGGATCTAACTAAGCATAAGTGAGCTAAGGCGCCAGACACATTGGCAAGTGCCACCTGGCCTGTTCCTTTTGACAAGAGCTTTCCAGGTGAGGCTCAGGGTCTCCTACTCTGTCCAGTAGCCCCACCTGGACCCCTTTGCCTGACTATTGTGTCAGAAAACCCCCACAGTTCTGCTTTCCTGGGAGCCTGGGGTTTCCTGGCTGCCGAGGAGAAAACTGACACCAATCTGCCAGCCAAGTCAAACTCAACAAGTCCTTCTCAGAGGTGAAAGGGAGGGCACTCAGCAAGGCAGGCTCCAGCCAGACTCTCTGGAAACAGGCACCAGAGGTGTGAAGTGTCTGAAGAGGGTTCAACCTAGAGCCCGCCTCACCACCCCCACTTCCTGGTGCCAGCTCACTGCGGGCCAGGGGCATGAGAAGATGAAACTGAGCATTTAGTCTTCAGTTACCCCTACCTAGCTGCCCACTGAGGCTGGGGGTGGGGGCCGTCTTACCTCTGCTGGGCAGAATCAGGGCGACAAAGGTGAGCAGACACAAACAACAGGACGGTGACATCTGTGGGTGAGTGGAGGCGAAGGAGAGTGAGGCATGGTCCCTCGGCAGCCTCAACCCTTCCGTGGAGCAGCCCGGCTCCCCCTCACACCCGGCCTCAAGGACCCTCTGATACCTGCCTCTGGGAAGGGATGCTTTCTAGAGCCCCAAGCCACCATCCCCTTCTTCCAAAAGATGATCCCCAAAGAAAACCAGAAGCGTCAGCTGAGCCTGGTCTCCTGACACCCCTGAGGCCGAGAAGCCGCTCCCTGCTCCTGCAGCTGGAGCTCAGCCTCCTCGCCGGTGGTTCCCTGGCAAAGGAAGCCAGGGGCCCCGCTGTGTCTGCTCCCTCGGGGACAGGAGCCCAGAGCAGTGGGGCCCGGAGGGGAAGAGGAAGGGTGACTAATGCAAGGCTGCACTCAGAGGAAAAAGTGAGCTGGTGTCCGGCTGCCTTGCAGGCTCCACCGCACCCATGCTGAGAATATCTCTGAGGGACCGGTCTGCCCGGGACCAAGACTCCGCTCTGGGGAGACTGAGGCAGGAGGTGTGCCCACAGAGGAACCAGGGTGAATGCGAGGCAAAGAGGCATCGAGGCTCCCCCTCCACCAAGACCCCTAAGCTGTTTCCCACCTGCATGCGTGGCCCTCAGCAATAGGGTAGAGCAAAGAAAGGACTTACGTCGGCGCCCAGGGTCTCTAGCCTGGAGAGTGAGAGTCCCGCGTGGGAGCTGCCTCGGGGCGGAGGGTGTGGCCAGGGGCGCGGGCAAGGGCGGGCGGGGACCAGAGCAGCTCAGTCATTTCCTCTCCGGCTTCCAGGCCCCACAGGCAGGGGTGGGAGCAGGAGCGGTGGAGGGTGATGGGGGACTGAGGGCGGTGGCCTCCACTGGAGGGTCTGGGGGGACACAGATGGGGACAAGGGTAAAGAGAAGGGAAGGCCCCTTGGGAAGGTCTGGAGGAAAGGATGTGGTGAGAAGAGGAGGCTCTTGAGGAGGAGAAGGAGGAAAAGAAGAGGAGGAAGGAAGAAACAGCACAACCACCTCAGCCTCCCACCCAGTCTTGGGTGCCCACAGATGACAACACACAGACAGAACGGGGAAAAACGAATGCACATTTATTAAGCTTAACACGTGGACCCTGAGGGGACAGCCGGGAAGGTCCTGGAGAAGACCAGGAAATGCAGGAGGAAGGGAAATGAGGACCCCAGGGAACTGGGGACAGACTCCTGGATCCCAGGAGCTGGAGGCCTGAGTCTCTGAGTCTGGGGAGCAAATGGGCTCTTTGGGGGATCGTCGTTGCCAAGGCCTGGGGAAGGACAGCGGGGTGCAGTGGCTCCTGCCTTGGGGTGGGTGTGGCGGCTCATTGGGGGCATACTCCCCGGCGCCAGGCTGGGTCCCCACCGCCTTCGTCCCGGGCTCCTGTGCTCCGGGCAGGGACAGCAGTGGAGATCTGCAGAAGGTCCTACACGCCGCCACCTCCAGGCGCTGGGAACAGAAGAGAATTTACGTTAGTGACCCAAGTGAGGGAAAGAACCAGAGTCTAGGGATGGTCTCTCTCTGGCTAGGCTTGGGGAATCCACATATCTTCCCATTCCCTGATATCTGGTCACTATGGGGACATCTTCATTGATGCTGTCTGCTCCATCCCGGGCCACAGAGTAAGGGAACCTTGCTGTGGTTAACACCTAAGGCTAACCTGGGTATTCCTGGGGGCTTAAAATCTCCTTGGCAGAAAGAGGCCTCACCTCACGCTACACCCACAAGCTCCTTTTATACATAGGCTCTGGAGAACCCGTACATCTAGCAGGCATCCGCCAGGCCTCCACTTCCCTTCCAAGACAGGCCATCTTTGTTCTCCTGCCTAAGCTAAGGCTGGGCCAAACTCCTGCCCCAGCACCACAGAGACACTGCTGATGTTCCTAACTCTCATTAGGAAGACATGAAACCAGATCTAATTTCTCCCCCAGCCTCCCCCGTGTAACGTGTAACCTAACTCCTCAGAGCACCGCCCTTTGTCCGGAGATGATGGGAAGCTAGCCTAGTGGCTTACACCTGCAACCCCAGCACTTGGGAGGCTGAGGCAGGAGGACTGCTATAAGTTTGAGGTTGGCCTGGGCTACACAGTGAGTTCTTGGATAGCCAGGGCTAAGTAGACATTGTAAGAGGTGGAGAGTCCTGCCTCTGATATTTTGTTACTCTTCTAAAGTCCTTATAAAGGAGGTAATTCTACTAACAAACACCCCAAAGCCTCCCTCTGAACTGCTCACAGTCTGCAGCCTCCCTTCCCCTCCCCGCTCCGCAGCCACCCCATCACCTTCCAGCCCATCTTTATCATCTTCCTGTCCCCTGCACTGACTCGCCATGCCCTCCTCTCCTCTCCTGCACACCGGCTTCCTCTTCCCTCACTTCCTTCCAGGTGGAATCTATTTTGCTTCTTCTTGTTTTTGAGACACAGTCTCGTGTAGCCCAGGCTGCCCTCTAGCCTTCTCTATTACTGGGAATGGCCTCAAAGTCCTCCTGATTCTCCTGGACAGGTGCTGCGCCCAGTTGAGGCAGTGCTTGGCATTAGACCCAGGGCCTCACGCATGGAGGCCAGCATCCCCAGCAGCATGTCCTTCCAAACCTCATCTTTTATGTTGTTGTCGTTTGGGTGTTGCTGTTGTTTGTTTTGTTTTTACGAGGCAGGGTCTCACTCCGCAGCCCTGGCTGGCCTGGGATTCATAGAGATGCACCCTCTTTGCTCCCCACCCAAGCACTGGGATTAAAGGTATACACCACCATTCTTGCTTTCCCTCCATCTTTAAATCTGTATTCCTTTTTTTTTTCTTTTGGTTTTTTTTGAGACAGGGTTTCTCCATGTAGCTATGGAGCCTGTCCTGGAACTCACTCCATAGACCAGGCTGGCCTTGAACTCACAGAGATCCACCTGTCTCTGCTTCCTGAGGGTTGGGATTGAAGGCCTGTGCCACCACTGCCAGGCTAAATCTGTATCCCGTGCTTCTTCTGATTGCCTTTACTCAGAAGCCCAGTCTCTCTTCCTTCGCTCTCCTCTCTCTCCCGCCCTTCCTCTTCCCACGGGCTCACTGGAAGGTAGAGGTGCCTGTGTGGCTTTCCCAGGCACTAGCTGGATGCTTCCATTCTCGTAGACTTCCCCAGCTCCACCCCACCCACCAAGTTTTCTGACTCCTGCATTTTCTTGGGACCTCCTTGAGATATTGCTGGAATCCCCCCTCTGCAGCTTTGTCCCGCGAAGGACCTAGAATCAGCTGCAGCCTGGTGGGCCCTTGGCTCTGGTCCTCCCAGGTAGCCGTCTAAGGACCCTGCTAGTGTCCTCCAAAGCCATGCTCACCTGAGGAGGGCAGTTCCGACTTACAGGACTTGCATGTTGGGCTGTGGAGAGAGAGGAGAGGGAAGTTTAGCAAGGTGGCTAGGCTCCCTGGGCCCTATGTTAGGGGTCTCCATCCCAGTTCCCCAGGCTGCCCCACCTCTCAGACCTGGAGTCAGCCTTCCTGCACTTCACCTTCTTGCCTGTTAGGAAAGAAATAGCAGGGAACAATGCGGGTAGGGTAGGAAGGTCTGGGCAGGGCAAGCAGAGGACCTTCACAGGTAAGGATGGGGAGGGTGGGGCCAGCAGGGAACCCTCAAAGGTTGAAGAGAGGAACTTTTGCACATGGGGATAGGGTGGGGGTGGGCAGGAGAGCCTCTAAGGTGGGGACACACGCCACAAGTGGGGAGCACTTACTGAGGATGATGATGATACCCAGCACGAACATGATAGTGGCCAGGGTCATCCCCACAGTCTGCACGGTGGCATAGTCTAAGGGAGACAGGGGTACGTACCTCAGGGCACGGCAGCTCTCAGCCCAGCCTGGGGCTCAGGTCAGTGGCCCAACAGGACAGGAAAGCTGCCAGCTGAGCCCACCAACTCCACCAGGGACTGGGGAGGACCCAAATTACCTGAGCTACCTAAGACCTTTGTGTTTCTCTACCCTCCACCCTCATTCCCAATGCTGCTCTTCTGGATTCTCACACTAGATACTCAGCTCCGTCAGCTGCCCCTTCTTGGGTCCTCATCTTGTTCCTGTCCTGCATAGTCAGGGCCTAGACTATCCCAGCAGACCTCTCTGTGATCTTGCTGCCCTGCCTCCACTCTCCCTCCCGCAGCAACAAGAACCTTATTACTCCCAGTCAGACCAGGGGCCAGCAGAGGCCTCCCAAATGCCTCACCCCCAGTTTTCCAATCAAAAACCAATGTAAGGCAAGATTCAAACCTCAGAGTCGTCTTATGACTCTTCCCAAGATGCTTCTCTGATTATTTCAGGGCATGAGCCCATAGTCCTGGTCCTAACCCATGGAGATGTTGAGTACTAATTGTTACTGAGGCAGGCAGCAGCCTCGCCTGACTAACACAGTTCATTTAGCACTGATGTAGATGACTTAGCCCTGATTCTACTCAGGATTCGCCGCCCCCCATATTCTCATCAGTCCTCTGCTTAGCTGTATAAACCCCCTAATCCTAGAGCATGCCAGCCATCCTGCCTCAGGA
Organism: Alexandromys fortis; assembly: GCF_014885135.2. Taxonomy (NCBI): domain Eukaryota; kingdom Metazoa; phylum Chordata; class Mammalia; order Rodentia; family Cricetidae; genus Alexandromys; species Alexandromys fortis. The sequence goes on from NW_026068048.1 coordinate 2,921,860, forward strand.
CCTTTGCACCACCTTGCCTCCTCTACCTGAAGGCTCCATGCACTTGACTTCCTCATCAACCTGTGGGTTTACTTGAAATGTCCCATTTAAAAGCCTCGTGGTCTCATGAGGTCCCAGCCCCTCTTTGAATTTCTTTCATAAGAATTTATTCCTTGGAGACCGGGTCTCACTGTATAGTGCAGACTGATCTCAAACTCACCGTCCCCCTGCCTCAACCTCCTGAATGCTGGGAAGAATTGTTCTTGTCTGGTATACATGTGTGGTGAGTAGGTGAGCAGGAGGCTGCCAGGGCCCCATGGTGTCTCCAGAGCCAGGTACGGGGCCTAGCAACCACCCAGGGCACACAGGCTTCTCAGGGAGGGGACAGGGGAGCACCTGCTGTGTACCCCTTGCGTCCGCCCTTCAGCGGCTGGCTCCGATGCTGTGATCAAGCATTCAGCAACCAACAAAAATTGCTAACAGAAACAAAGCCACACACAAATCCCCAAGTCACGGCAGGGTGTGGTGTGGCTGCTCCTGCTGGGGACTCAGGGAGAGCCTCCTAGGGAGCAGTCAATATCTGATCCGAGGCCAGCAAGGAGAGGAGCCTTAGCTCACTGTGTGGGGGAGGGGGAAGGGGCCATGTTCCTGGCAGAAGAAACAGTAAGTCCAAAGGCCCTGAGGTTGCTAGTAAGGACCTTGGCCTATGAGGGAGTCTGTATTCATGAGTAAAGATGGAGGGGCTCAGGAGACAAAATGGGGGGAATTCAGGCTAGATCTCTGATCTGCCAGAGCCAGGGCTTCAGTGTCTTACGGATGAGAGAAAGGTGTTATTATGGCAACTCTTCCCATGGTCCTCATAAGTGGGAACCATACTGCACCTATAAGTGCATACTGGACTTTAGGAGAGTCCAGAGAGGCAAAGTTGCTTGCCCTCGGCCACACAGCTAGAAGTGGGTAAATTAAGACTCAAACCTCAGCGCTCTTCACAAGTGGCCCCTCTGCTTATTTCAGCCCACGAGCCCATAATCCAGGGAGGCGCTGAGTATTATTTGCTATTGAGGCAGGCAGCAGCCTCCTTCAACTGATGGAGTTCGTCTAGCACTGATACAAGGATTCCTTTGCCCTTTCCAGGTCTCTTCCTAGTCTCCAAACAGGCAGCCTTAGGTGGGTGCTTGCTGACCCCAGTTAATCTCTATCCTGAACCCAAGAGAAAACAGGCTTTACAAGGCTCACAGTCCCCATTGGGGGCTGGACGGGTAGGAGACCACCTCCCTTCCCTCAACCTGGCTCTGCCCTCCACAGACCCCTTCAGTGAGCCATAGCCACGTGACCACACAGCTGATGGCCCATGTCCTGCAGTCCCCGCTGAAGCTTCCCAGCACAAGATCCAACACTCACCATAGTAAAATGGATCTGGTTCATCAGGAACTGTGGGGAAGAAGACAGAGAAGAGGGGGAGACATGTTTCAGTGCTGGCTTGCTGGACATCTTTGAGGACTAAGATGGGCAAGCTGTTTCTTTATGGGACTTGGAGTAGGAAGCCCCTCGATTGTGGATGATACCGCCTCTCAGTAGACACATGGGATGCTCTCCAGACCCAGTCACTCTATCAGTGCCACACCCTGTACAGTGTACCACCTGCCCAGCTGTGCATGACAGTTCTGGTCCTAGACCCCTCAGTTATTCTGTGAAACACACACGCATGTGCACACACATGCACACACACATACATATACGCACATGCACACGTACATGCACACACATGCATACACGCATATATATGCACACACTTGCACTCATGGACAGTCATACATGCATGCATACACATGCACACACACGTGCACACGCTGAGCCCACCAGAGCCCAGTCCCACAAGAGGACCACCAGATGGATGCATTGGCTTTCCTTGAGGACTCCCTCAACCCTCCCAGTCATCCCAGGGTCCCTGAGGTTGTGAGGCTGCCCCCTGCAGGGCTCTCCCATTGGCTTAGGCTGTCACCAAAGCCCATATGGGCAACCTGTGCTGCTGACATATCTGTCACCTAAGATACCAGCAGTTTGGAGAGTTGAGATCAATCTTGTGGTAACTTTGTGCTCTTCTGTAAATGGATCTTTCCCACCACGTGAAACAGAAGGCCCTTAGGTCTCGGAGGTTGGGTTCCTCCAACCTCAGATAGTGCACACACGTGTGTGTGCATGTGTGTGCCTTTTTCAGTCTCTCGCATTTGCCCTAATCCCCTTTCAGGAGGCTAGGAGAGGCAGGCATAGTGGTCCACACCCATACCCCAGCACATGGAAGAATGAGACAGGATAGAGACATCAAAGGCAGCCTGGGCTACAAGAAGACCCTGCCAGGTAGAGAGGGAGCTCAGACATCCTTCCAGTGTAAGATGTCCACCCTGGACAGTCATGGTAGCATACACCTTTAATCCCAACACTCGGGAGGCAGAGGAAGGTGGATCTCTCTCTGAAAGTCTAAGGCCAACCTGGTCTACATAGTGAGTTCCAGACCAGCTGAGGCCACATCGTGAAACCCTGTCTGTAAAGCTTAAATTAAAAGCTGTCCACCCTATAGTTGTCAGCCTCTCCCTGCAACTCTCACCACACTCTGCCCCGACTCCAGCAAATTCTGCAGCTTTTGAAAGAGGGGCGGTGATGGCACTGGTATTTCTCTCCCCTTTCTGGGTTCTCCTGGAACTGGGAAGGGCTGTGTCTTCAAAGCCGACCAATGAATACTCAAGATGACGAGTGCTTTAGTTGACTCTGGGGTGTGGAGACCTCCTGCCTCTGTCTACATGTCCACAAGTTAGCAATGCTTCCTAGTGGCCTTCCTCCACTGAGACTTTTGGGACTGTGTGTTACCAGTACTACCTGGAGCCTAAAACTGACCGATAGAGCTGGTTTATCTGGTGTATCCTTCCCGGGTCTCTGTTCCCCCTCTAAAGAAGTCCTGGCTTGGTGCCTACGTATCTTTAGCATTTGTCAACTGAATTGTTGTTTGGGAAATGTGGTTTAGTTTTGCCTTTTTTGGACAGGATCTCACTATGTAGTACAGGATGGTCCTAAGCTCATATTCCTCATGCTTCTGCCTTCAGGATGCTGAGATGTCCAGCATGCACCACCACACCTGCCTCCTATCTTTCAGGGCAATAGAAAAAACAAATAGTACAAATTTTCCATTTGTGGTGGTGACAAAAAGAAATAAAGCCCACTGACGTTTGTTTTTTAAGAAGTTAATTCTCTGAAGGAAAAAATCTTAAATAAACAGCAATAGAAGGAACTTTCTAATAGGGCAAAAGTCGGATGCATACAGCTGGGACCACTGGGCTGCATTTTAGCTTCACCACAGATTGGGCAGATTGGTCTCTGCAGTTCAGTCTGGTTTCAAGAAGTTTTCTGGAATTAATGAATGAGTAAATGAGTGCTGAGAGGACCTCCGAGCCTGCAGGTGATTGCATCAAAGGCTGAGGATCTTTCCATCTCCTAGTTTCTCATACATCCCTTCTCCAGGTGCCTGCCTATCCCAACATCTTCCTGGGCTCCTCCAAAGATCCCCTGCAGTCCCTGACCACGGCAGTTCCAGTCTTCAGGGTGTGGTTGGGTTAAGGGTGGAGCCAAGAGGCAGGAGAAGCGATGTTCACTACTCTTGGCCAGTTGCCAGGGAGAGATCAAGAAGGAGGTGGTTGCTATGGTAACCAGGGCATCTTGCGAGGTGATTGGGGTCCTGGCACTTTAGTCTGGGTGGGGTTCTGTGTGAGGTCTGGTGGCTGGGTCAATCTTACCTCCCCCCTTTACTTTACCCCTGCAGACCTGGCTTCTGGCCAAGCTGAGTGTCTTTGCTCCCAAAAATAGGGACCTAGACCCAGGTGTGCCCACATCGCCGCCGTTCTGCACATCCCTGATTCTCCCTCTTGTTCTCTGGCAAGAACCGCATCTCCCTTCCCTCCCTCAACAATTCATTAATTTGTTTCCGTAAGCTGCCTGCGAAGAATGCACCGGAGCTTTTCCTCCCCCGGGGTTTCCCAAGTCCTGCGGTCCCCTATCAGGCTGTGATAGGGAGAAGGGGATTGGCGAGGCATCTGCCCTCCCACCTCTACCCGTCTGCTGCCATCGATCCTGCTAACCACCACCTCTGCGAAAAAGAAACCCTGGGCTCCTGCCAGACCTGCTGGCTCAATCCTGCCCACCTCTCCCTGGGGTGGCTCCCAGACTCTGCAGCCCCTCACCCCCTCCCTGCCCGGAATTCTGCAGCTAGGGTTCTGCACAGAAGCCAGCCTCCAACCCACCCTCTGCCTGCTGGGAAAGAGGTTAGGGAAGGTGCCATGAGAGTGGAATTGGGGTTCCCTCTACCGCTAGGAGCTCCGCGGCACCCCGGATACTCTGCCTTACCCCCAGTCGGGTTCAGGCATCCTAACACTAGCTCCTCTGCAGGGAGAGATCAGGAAGCCACGGAGCCGGAGAATGTTTAAGCCGGTGCTCGCAGATCTGGGTTAATGGGTGCTAAGAGCAAATTCAGTGCGACTGAATGTGGGGAGACAAGTGTGTCTCCAAGATGAAGCCAAAGTACATGTGGGCTGGGAAGGGGGGGTCCCCGACATTCATTTCCCACCCTGCGCGCGTTCACTGCAGTGCAGCAGCCCCACCCGTTCCCCCTCCCTCCATACTTGTCTATATTCCTCTGTCTCAGTGTCTCTACGTCTGAAAATTGGCCTCTCTTCCTTTCTGTCTGTCTCTCTATCTCTCTGTCTCCTCCCAACTCTGCATCTCTGAGACTGTCACCTGGGTTTTTGTGCCTCTGGCTGTCCTGTTTCTCTTGGTCTCTATCTCTTTCAAGCTTTCTTAGCTCATCTCTTACCACACCACTACCACCCTCTTCCCCCTTCAACAGTCCCTCTGGTCCTTTAGCATTTGCCTGTCAGGGAGTTCAGGAAATATTTACACTATACTAGGCAGTCATGGGATAATGACCCCTTTAACTGGCCCACCTCAGGGTGCCAAAGTCTTCCAGAACCTCTCTGGCTGCAGGCAGGATCCATCAGCTCCCACCCTTAAATTCCCATCTCTTCCCTTTAGCTTCCACCGCTGTGCTGGACCAGGCACCCGGTTGCCATAGCAACCTGTCCGAGCATCCTTTCTCTTGGGACTGTCACTCTCTAATCATAGGTCCTGTACAGGGTGTCCAAGAAACCCCAAGAGGCGTCAAGGAATGTGCTCTTGGGCTTCTGCCCATGATAGGGGCAGACATTTCCCCTTCCTCTTCCTTTCAGTATGGGATTAACCCCACATCCTGTCCCCCCTAAGCTTTTAGATCCAGGGTCCCCCCACCTCCATCCTAGCACCCATTCCCTCGGCGACGCTCACCTTTTGTGGGGCTCTGTGTTGGGGTGGCCATGCTGAGCCGGAGCAGGGGGCTGCTGAATGCTGAGGCAGCGAAGGCGCGGCTGCAGCAGCTGGAAGCAGGACAGACTGATGTGGGGGGGTAAGGTGGGGGAGCCCTGGTAGGGCGGGGGGCCTGTAGCCAATGGGGGCCCAGAGAGCCCGCCCCCGTCCAGGCCATCCCCCCGCCCCCGCCCCCGCCCACTTCTGACGTCCCCGCCCCTTTCCCAAGGGTGGGGGCGCCCCCTGCCGGGGCCAAGGGGGCTCGGGGTTTTCGCACGAGAGGCACTGAGATCAACCAAGCGCTATCAAGAGGGAAAACCGAGTTTTATTGGAGGTCTTAGTAGTAAGGGGTGTCCGAGAGGCAGGGCTGAGGCAAGGGACACTGGAGGTGGCCACGGGCAAGCAGCTGGGTTGGGAGAGGAGTCAGGTGTCAAGGGAGTCCTGTGGGGGTGAAAAGAGTGAATGACAAGCAGAGACCCCGAGCTCTCCTCGCCACTCTCCCACCCTGGAACTGTGCCCCTCTGCCTCCCTCCCTCCCGGCTCAGTCCATCAGCTGCAGGACCTGGCTGAGTTTCCCGGAGCCAGGTGGAGGTTCTACCGCCTGCGGGTGGACAGACCTGAGGAGGACACAGAGTTCAGGGTGAGGGGGGGATTGGCAACCCGGGGTAACTCCCCGCCAAACCCATCGTGCTGCGCGCCCAGGAAGAGGGGTTCTTGGAAACAGCTGCCCCGCAACCCCCGCCCCCCGCAGTGTCCACGAACTTACGGCGGATGGAGCTGCGGAAAGTTCCCTCCTCTTCGTCGGGTTCCCCAGTTCTGGAAAGGGACAAACAGAAGAATTCGGATGGACCAGGAAAGGCTGTCACTTCCGAGAAGCCCCCAGTGCAGGCCTTATTTCCCAAACCGCACCGGGGACTTGGATATGGATACGGTCCATCCAAATCAAGAAGCCTCTGCTGCTGTTTCGGGGTGAGGCAGGAGGTGCTCCCAGCCGGCCATTCTGAAGGCCTCCGGGATGTTGGGGAAGGGATTTAATATTGTTGGGGAGAGGGACAGTTACACGGTCTTGGGAGACAGCCCTGATGGTACTTGGGTTTAGTGAATGGCCCTAAGTCCCCTTACCTCCCGTGCCTCAGTTTCCTTATCTGCAAAACGGGATTGATGGTGGTACCCACCTCATCCAGGTGGGGTGAGGGGTAGATAACAGGGAAGGAAGCGGCACCTGGCGCGTGGTGTGCACTCATGCATGCCAGAGGGTGGTATGGAGGCATCTGTGATCGTCTTAGCACGCAGAAGGCATGCCTACGTTGCCTGCGCTTTAAAGGTTTATTTCGAGAGGGATCCTGCGCGAGGATGGGGACTGGAGCTAAACTGGGCCGCCCTGTGAGGTGATCTCATTTCTGCCCAGCTACGCTTCACTATGCCTGAGTTTCCGTCTGCCGAGCTGGTGGGAGCCCAGCGCCCCCACTGGCTGGGAACTGGGCCAAGTAAAGAGAGGGCTTGACCATCGCTTGGGTCCAGGAGCTTGACTTGGAATTTGGCACACGCTAAGCGCTTAATACGTGGTTCGTGTTTGACTGCAGGATGGGTGCGCTTGCTGCCTCTCCCCCAACCGCCTCTCCACTGCGGGAGGAGCGAGGAAAGCCCGGAGGGAGCACTCACCTCTGCTGTTGGTTGAATTTGCACCGACATCTCTTGCCTGTGGAGTGGGAGGGTATAGGCTGAGCTTTCCTCGTGTTCCCGCATCCCCAGGCTCTCCTCCAAACTCGGGAGACCGCGGGGGTGGGGCGTGGGGCGGGGCTGGAGGAAGGGTAGGGTGTGGGGGCGTGGTCTTGAACGATGGGGCGGGAGACGAAGGGCGTGGCTTAAAGTGGGGTGTGGTCTGTGTGGGGCGAGGCTGGAGTCGGGGTGGGACGTGAGAGATGTGGTTGAAGGCTGAGCCTGAGTGGGTAGGACAAGTTGTGAGCGTTGTCGGGGGCGGGCTTGGGGAGGGAAGTCTGGAGGCGGGGTTGAGAATGCAGGTGCAGACACTCACTGAGGATGATAAGGATGCCCAGGATGAAGAGGATCCCAGCGATGGTGAGGCCGCCAATCCTCAGTGTGTGGTAATCTGTGGATAGCCCCGACCGTAGGGGAAGAGGGGTCCAATGGGGAAGAGTATGCAGGGCAAAGGGAAAGAGAGGAGGGGAAAGGGAAGGACAGATGTGTGAGAGAAGAGAAGGAGCAGATGTGTGAAAGGAAAGGGTAGGGCAGAGGAAAGAGGGAGAGAGGGAGAGAGGAAGAAGGGGGGGCTAGCCAGAAAAGGGAAGGTTGGAGAGGAGGATGTCACGAAAAGTGGAGGCAGTAGAGGATGGGGCCCCTGATGCTGAGAAACCAGTACAAATGAGACAAGGATATCAAAAGACAGGCAAAGGAGTCTAAGACAAGCAGGGCAGGAGAAAGCGAAGAATGAAAGAGAGACAGAGACAGAGAGAGACAGAGAGAGAGAGAGACAGAGAGAGAGCATGGAAACACCCAGTCCCTCTCTCCAAACCCCATAGTAGCTTTCCTCACCATAGGTGAATGGATCCGGTTCCTGTGGACCTTCTAGAGATAAAAATAAAAATGAACGTTTGAGTATCTCCTGGAGTCGGTGACTGGGAGAAGCATAACAGGACCCTCTGGGGGCTCTACCGACCTTCTTGGGCTGGGAGTTTGGGCGCTACAGGACCACAGGCAGACTGCCACTCTATTCTGTATCCTAGCAACCTTCTGCGGTGACCCAGTACCCTGATATCTTACAGGTTGTTCATGCTTCCGTCAACCAGAGACCCAGCTTCTATCCACTCCCTGTTCTGTGTAACTCGGGTATCCTCCTCTCTCCCCCACACGCCAGCCATGACCAGAGCCTCTGTGGTGATGCTTGATTTCCAGTTCCACGATTCCTTTAGTTTGGGGTCTCCCACCTGGTTTTCTCAGGAGCCTTCTCCTCCCTCTGACACCCACAGGGCTGAGGCAGAGGGCATCTCCTTAGGACTCACCTGCACTGGCCATGCTGAGGAGACACACGCAGAGAGCCAGGATGTGGCTGGGAGATGCCATTGCCCTAAGGAGTCAGCCAGGGTCAAGAAATGTCCTCTGCCCTGCTCACCTCCCCTCCTAGGAAGGGCCTGAACCCACAGGTTAGGTCAAGGACAGCCGAAGGACTTGAGGGAGGAGTGTCAGCCATTCAACTTAGTTCCCCGAGAAGCAGGGGCTCCCCAGCTTCACAGGAATCATGTCACTGAAACAACTCCATATGGGGATCAGGAGAAAGGCCACACAGCACACACAGCATCAAGGCAGGGTGGGGAGACACACAGCCCTCGGGCAGCCTCCCGCGGGCCACCCCCACCAACTGTTGGTCCCAGAGTCCCCAAACCTACCCTTGTAAGGGAAGCAAGCTGCCTCTGGACACAGGCGGAAACAGACAACAGGACACGCCAGGGCCCACCTGCCCCTTTACACCTCAGCCAGTGGTCTCTCTGGACCCTGACAGTCCCCGCTCTCCTTCCCTCGGCTGCCTGCCCGCTCTCTCCCTGACCCTGGGTATAAATATCTCCCACTTCACCCTGGAGGAATTCGTGACACACAGGCCACCATGGCAACAGACCCCCCCTCCTGAAGACTCGGGGGGTCCTGTATAACGCTGCTGGGGTGAGGCTCAGCCAGGAGCCCCATCCCCACAGGCCACCCCATCTCCTTTCCTGGAAGCTGTGAGAAAAGGGGACAGTGCCCCTCCTTTGGCCCTCCCCTGGATGACATCTTTCATAACAAGACAACATTAGGCAAGTGAGTGACAAGAGGTCCGTGCTAGTGGGCCTGAGAGAAGTTAGATGTCTGGTTTGGGGACACATATGAGCACACACACACACTTATATGTGGGTGCACACACACCCATACACACACCAAGAACAGGTGTGGCTGGAATGGAGTCAGACAACACCCTCTCCCCAAACTGCTGATTGGAGGAATACAGGGTGTAGACATAAGCGCATATTCCTCCGGGCCCTCTGGGCCCCAAACAGTGACAGAAACAGACCTACACAAATGAATACCCAAGCCTCAACCCCAGCCAGGGGTCTCACACAGCAGCCACTGAAAAAGGGAGGAGTCACCGGCTCTCCCGCCCCGTGCAACCCGTCCCCATGTTCTCCTCCCTCTTGGGTCAGGCCTGCCTGAGAAGCCACAGGCTGGCCACTCTTGTTCCCAAAATAGGCCTCCCAACTAGGGGAGCAGAGAGGCCTGGAGGGAGGGCTGGGCGATGCTCACCCCATTCACGCTGTCCCTGCTGACAGGAGACCCCCAAATGTCCAGCTGTGTACCCTGGGAGCTAAGCACTTTAGACCCCCTAGCCCAGAACTGGACGCTCCACCCCTGCAGGCTTCCCTCCTGGCCCCACCCCACTCTTGCCCTCCCCAACTAGCAACTGAAACTGGAGCCCAGGCTGGAGGGGGGCCAGGGGGCGGCCCCCAGCCCAGACCGCCCTGGCCCGCTAGATTAACTCTCTCAGCACAGCCTGGGAGCAGCATGTGGCCGCATGTGGACTGCCAAGTGTGTGTGTGTGCGCGCGAGCGTGTGCACACACACACACACACACACACACACACACCACAACACAAATACAAGCCTGCTTCTAGACCAAAGTCAGAGAATGTTTTCTGCTAGGATTCCTGGGAATTGGCCCAGCTGGGGCCTAAGGTCACACAACCTAAGTGCTTACGAGGGCACTGACCTCTGACCCAGTGTTCTGCCAGCCTTTGATAAGTAGCTTTTTATTTTAAATGTGTGGTGCTTCGATTTTGTATGTGTATTGTGTGTTGTTGACTCAGATTCACCAGGAGTAATACACACACTTACACCAAAGTCACAGACAACTAGCTAGCTCGCTAGCCCTCTAACACTAGACCCAAAGCGTGGCCAGCATATTTGTACACACAACAGCTTATCTGTACACACACACACACACACACACACACACACACACACACACTTGGGTATCTGGGCTGGGCAGATACAGCCAGGATCTAACCACTTGATGGGTCTGGTAGTACACTCAGGAAGCAGAGGCAGGAAGATCAGGAGTTCAAGGTCAGCCTGGCCTGCAGAGTGAGCTACAGAAAGAGCGACACAGAGAGACACACACTCCTTCTCATAAAAAGGACATTGCCGTGCCTCTGACTACTCTTACACACAACTGCACACTATCGCACACAGCCCACAGGAACACATTCAAAGACAGACTCACACCCAGCACTTCTGTTCCCACACCACAAGGAGATGAGGGCCGTGAACTCAAGCAGTCCATAGGAATGTGGGCACACCAGCGTATTGATAATGGGGGCTCCTTTTCCATACTGCCATCTCCAGCCCACACACTGTGCACAGACGAGTGGTATATACGGTCACAGATGACCCGTGGGCGTGTCACAGTCTATACAGTCACAGACACGCAGGGCCACATGCTCCAAAGCCACAGACATGCACTTGATCTTGAACTTCCCGTTCCCTGAGCTCATGTAATCCTGATGGTGCCATGGGGAAAACACTTTCGACATCTTCACAGGCCAGATAGCTTCACGGCCCTAGAGACAGAGAAACTGGCGCTGTAGGGGGGGGGGGGCAGGCATGGGTTCAAAACTCCTTGCTGTATGACCTTTGACCTTGGGAAGCTCTTGAGACCTCACTGTTGCTTGGCTGTCTTGGGCTACAGAATGGAGAAGCCTCTGACATACCTGCAACTCCTGGCCAGGCTCAGAGGGCCACGAACTTGATTTTTTTTTTCTTGTCATCTCCATTTTAGAGACTGGTAAACTGAGGTCTAGATAATTGATTTTCCTTATGCCTCCCTGCTGGTAGAAATGTCCCCAGCCTCAGGCAAACAGCAGCCCTGACCCTGTGCTCTACAGACAGGAGCTTAGCCCTGTCACGGACCCAGCCTAGCTTCATATATTCCGAGGTCTCACAGCCTCCTTCTACCCAGGCTGTCCCAGCATCCCTGGTTACAGATAACCCCCATGTTTACACAACACCGTGAGGGTGTTGGGGCGGGGGGGCAGTCAACCTGCCTGCCTAGCTTCTCTTGGTTACAGAGTGGCTCTGAAGTGCTCAGTGCCCCAGGACAGAACAGCTCTGTCCTTTCTATCCTTTGTTGCTGTGTGATGCTACAATGGTGGCAGCCTGTCTGAGGCTCAGTTGTCCCTTCTGTAAAATGGAAAGAACAGCAGGATTCCCCCACAGAGGGAGGCGGTGTGATTATCTAGAACAGTCCACACGAAGCAGTGAAAACTGGTGCGTGTCCTGCAAGGCCGGTGCACATGGTAAATGTTGGTTTTTACCAAGTTACCCCTGTCTTCGCTGTAAAAGCCGTCTTTCTCGTGATGTGCCGGAGGGAGAACCTGCCAGAATGGTTCAGGCTTGCCACTGTCCCCTTTGGATTCCTAGCAGAAACTTTTAAATTGCTCTCTTCTGTTTGTTTGTTTGTTTGTTTGTTTGTTTGTTTGAGACAGGCTCTTATTTCACATACCCAGGTTGGCCTGAACTCACTATGTAGCCTAGACTAGTCTCCAACCAGGATCCTCCTGCCTTCCCCTTCTGAGTGCTGCAGACACATGCGGTGTGCCCGCCACTCTGAGAAGCTGCGGATACGAGTGTGCCCCCCACTCTGAGATCTGCAGACACATGTGTGCCCCCCACTCTGAGATCTGCAGACACATGTGTGCCCCCCACTCTGAGATCTGCAGACATAGGTGTGCCCGCCACTCTGAGAGCTGCAGATACCGTGTGCCAGCCACTCTGAGCCTTTCTTAGTGCACTCTCCTGTAGGACTGAGGATGTGGCTCGGGTTAGCAGAGTGCTTCCTTAGTTCTCACGGTTCCTGGGCACAGTCCTCAGCACTGGAGGAGTGACCACACCTGGGAGTGAGCACACAGGCTGATTCCCAGAGGAGGAAGCAGGAGGGTTGGGAGATCAAGGTCATCCATGGACAGCCTGAGTTATGTGAGGCCCTGTCTAGAATAATTGCCCCCACGCCTGCCTGAACCCCAGAGACCAGAGCTGTTTCATTGTTTTGTTAGCCCACTGAGAGCAGTCTCCTCAGTAGGGGCATAGATGGCATGAATAATCCCATTGACAAATGAGGAGCAGAGAGGTTGAGTAACTTGACTGAGGCAACACAGCCTGGGCTGGACCCAGGATCTGTTTGGCTCCAGTACTCCAGGGCATCTTAGTGGCAAGAAGCTTGATGTTCCTCAACCTTTTGCCCTCAGGCAACTAAGTGGTTGTTTCTACTAAGCTAGATATAACTGGCCCTGTGAAGCTAATCATCTGAAAGTCTCGTGCCTCGGTTTCCCCATTTTGGAGCAGGGATTGTAAAGCAGGAACAGTACTGACCAACCTCCCCACTTCACAGAGCTGCTGTGACGTCAATGAGCTAACACGTGTAAAAGCTGGCACACAGTTGAGCATGGTGGCGCCCATCTGTCATCCCAGCACTTGGGAGGCGAAGCCAGGAGAAGTATGCATTTGAGGGCATCCTGGACTACAAAATAAGTCCCAGGCCGGTCTCAAAACAAGTAAGCAAACATAAAAGACTGGCATATAGCTTGAGGGGCATGGGAGGGACGTCCCACCAGGACCTTAGGTTGGGTTCTGTGTGATTTACATATTTTTCTCATTTAATGGAGAGAATCTGTCTCAGTTTCTAAAAGCTTAGCACAGGTGACAATACCCGGTTGTACATATGTCCGCACATCTCAGCCTCCAAAGAAAGCACACATAATAACACGAGGGCCCTGGAGCCGGCTTCCTGGGTTTGCATCCTGCTCTGCCTCCCCTGGGGCCAGCCACCCTGAGCCCCTGACCTGGCCTTTCTTCAGTTGTCAATTGGTCATGCAAATGACACTGGCCTGGGGGTCATGGGAAGAGTAGAACGCTGGTAGCCACGTTTTAGGACAAAGCTCGATAGATCTGACGTGGAAAAGAGAGGTGGCGCCATCACCTTGGTTCTTGCTTTCAGTCTTGGATCACATAGAGTTAATCCCAGGGACCTAGAGGGAGCTCTGACTTTGGGGTAGGGCAGCAGTCCTGCCAAAGCTGACCACCAGGGGGAGCAGCCAGACCAGTACTGGCCTGGTGAAGCTTTGGTGACCACACCCTTTAGGAAAAGGGGCTGGTGGGACAGCTAGAATATCCCCCATCCCCCAGGGACTTCTCCTCCTAGCCCCTCCCATCTGCAGTCCGCAGAGCCATCTGGTCTCCACCCTGGGGACATCCTTCCCACTCTCCCCAACTGGGGTTGAGTAGGGACTCTGATGAGGGGGTTGGTTGGGAGTGCCTAGGCTGGCTCAAGCTCTTGGCAGCCCCGCCCCCTCAAAGGCCATTCAGTCCCTTCCCTGAGCCTTTTCTTCCTATGGCCTCTGACCCCCTCCTTCCTACCCTTCTGCTGGGCGCATCCCAGGCCACAGCAAGTGGGACAAGAGTGTGGGAGGACACACAGAAAGTAATGGAAACTTGAAACAGGGCAGGGAGGTGAGAGTTACGGACATCAGGCAGAAGGACCAGGACAGACAGACAGACACACACACACACACACACACACACACACACACACACACACACCAGAGTTCTAGAGGCCAAATCAGAGACACAGAGAGACAAAGATAGAAATAGACAAGAGATTGCAGGGGTGGAAAATAGAGTAATAGAAAGATAGGGAGAGAAAGCTAGTGACAGAGAATCCCACACTCCGATACAGGGAGTCCCCAGGGAAGGGACCGAGAGAAAGCACAAGGCGAGGCAGTCACAGGCAGCATGGTCAGCAGCAGGGTGGAGGAGCATCCTACAAAGATGTAGCGGTCCGGGTCTGGCGGACTAGGGTCGGTGGGAGCCTGGGCAGGGGCCGGGGGCATGGGAGGGGCAGGCATTCTGTTGTTGCTGTTGGCCGGAGCTGGGGCAGGAGTGGCCTGGAGTCCCCCCAAAGGAAAGTGTCCTCCACGCTGTTCCTGCTCCAAGGAAAGTACTCTGTGTGAGGGCTCCAGCGAGCTGCCCGAGAGCTTCTCCACCACGCTCCTGTCACTGTGAGTGCCGGGCCCTCTGCGGGCCTAAAGGGAAGGAGGAGACCTGGAACTACACGGCTTGGGGTAGGAGGTTGGGGGTCTCTCTCAGAATCTTGGATACCAAAGAATTCTGGGATGTCTGAAAGAGGGATGCTGAGATTTGGAAAGGTGCCGATTGGAGGTGTCCCAAAGGGCAGTGGGAACAATGAGAACACTGCAAGTGCGGTATCCTGGGGCTGAGTACTGCCAAGGACCTTGTATATGTGTGGAGGGAATGGCAGAGGGCAGAGATAGAGGGTGGTAGGAGGCACCCCAGGCTCAACACGGGAGACCAGGGCCTCCAGAGCAGCCAAGACCTCTGACTTTAGAGAGGGAAGCTGAAATGGCTTCCTGCTCACTGATCTCATGCCCCCAGATCCCTTGTCAGGATGGGGGTCTCCCAGCTGAAGGCTGGCAGCTTCATGAAGATGCCATCATTGCACCTCCTGTGAGTATGTCCTGGCTGGGCCCACGACTCTCTGCTCAAGGGAATGGCTGTTCCTGTGTGTGTGGAGATGCGTGCGTGCATGTGTGTGTGTGTGTGTGTGTGTGTGTGTGTGTGCATGCATCTCATGCATGCTCATGCACGTGGACATTCATGGGGAGTGCTCAGACACCTGTGAGGACACGTGTACATTGGGTGTACTTATGGAAGCATCTGTGTCCATTCACATACGCCCACACTTGCATGTGTGTCTTTGAATTGGATGGAGGTTAAGGGTACAGCCATAGATACTGGTTTGCAACTCGGAAAACATCTGCCTTGCCCTCTTGCCAGGCTTTTCACATCCAATACCTTCTCCGTGATTGAGGACGATGCCTTCATCGGCCTGTCCTACCTTCAGTACCTGTGAGTATAGCCAGAGACTGGGGAAGTGGGTCTGGAGGGGCAGTGAGCCTCTCAGTGACTCCCAGTGTAAGAAGACAAAAGGAGGTTGCCTGGGGAAGGGGGCATCTGGCCAATGGCAGGTCCATAGGAGGAAGGATGCAGTGTGGACAGCTCAGGGGCTACTGGTCAGAACTGAATCCCACCTCTGTGTTCTTTAAGATTCACAATGGAAGCTGGGCCTGGTGGCTCAGGCCTGTAATCACAGCTATTCAAGAGGCTGAGGCAGGAGGATGGCTAATTCACGGCCTGCTTGGACTACAGAGTGAGTTCAAGGCTAACCTGAGCAACCCAGCGAGACCCTGTCTCATAATAAGAAATAATTAAAATATAATAAAGTAAAAAACTAGGGATACATCTTGGGGGTAGATATTTGCTTAGCATGTGTGAAACCCCAGGTTTCAGTCCCAGTCTTGGAAACCAAGAATTAGCAAAGGGTCTAGGTAGCAAAGGGACTCAGTTGTTCTGATGCAGGGGGATTCTAGGAAAGTGTATACAAAGAGGTCAGAGCCAGGAAACATTTTAAATGACCCAGAAGCCACTTGAAGCTATGCAGTGACCATGTGACAGTGTGGGTGGCAGTGCCAGTGTGCAGGAGTCAGGTTGCTGGAGGGCACGGCTGTATGATAGGTTTGCAGTGCCCCTGGCCGTGTGGTAATGCTGCTGTGGATGATGGGACATAGGGGGTGTCCCCTGTAACAAATGAAAGGGATGTGATTGTAGATGGACTGTCCTGCCCACCATTCCCAAATAACCAACACAGAGACTTAATATAAATTATAAATGGTCAGCCAATAGCTCAGGCTTGTTACTAACTAGCTCTTACGACTTAAGTTAACCCATTTCTAATCATCTACATTCTGCCACATGGCCTTATCTCTCTTTCAGTGACAATTATATTACTGCCAAAAGAGTAAGAGGGCTGATGACCAAAATGGCTGCAGTAATAGTGTTGGTGTTATTGGGGCTATGTATAAGGTGTGTGGGACTGGTGTTTGTGATGATTGTCAGTGTAGGGGCCCGTGCTTATGGTGTGTGTTGATGTTGGTCACAGCAATGGGTAGAATGTTGGTGGGGGTTTTCTAGTTTTGTATTTTCTATTTGTTTGTTTGTTTTGAAAACTGGGGTCTGTCAGGCATGCTAGGAAAGTAGTTCTTAACTCCTCACTGAGGGATTTTAGGCAGGAGCTCTACTACTGAGCCACACACCCCAGCCCCTCCCTGGGAGACTCTAGGCAGAGGCTCTACCACCAAGCCAAAACACATGCCCAGCCCTTTTCTGGGGTATTCTAAGTAAGCATCCTATCTCTGAGGCACACCTCAGCCCAGGTGCCATGTTTTTAAAAACTGTTGCATTTATTTGGAGGGGTGAGGTGACAGTGCATACTCGATGGCCCATATATGAAGTCAGACAAGAATTTGTGGGAACAGAGCCTCTCCTCCACCACATGGGTCCCAGGGATTGAACTTGGGTTGCCATGGTGGCAACCGCCTTTACCTGTTGAGTCATGCCCCAGCCCTGTTGTCAGTTTTGATGGTGGTGTTGGCTCTGGGTTTACCAATGATGATGAAGCGGCTGCTTTTCATGAAAAAAAAAAAAAAAACATCCTGGGGGTGGTGGTGAGTGGTGAGAATGTTGGTGGTGATGGTGATGCCGTTGGTACCAGCTGAGGTTTGTACAATGGTGGCAGCGGTGGCGTCATGGCGACAGTTTTGCTTCTGGTCATGAAGGTGTGATGTTGGTGCGGGGTTGGCAATGGGTGCTAATGGAAGGTGGTGAGGTGTTGCTGGAAGTGGGTGGAGATGACTAGCATGGTTCTGGGGTTAACGGCAGCTGCTGATGCCGAGTTCAGTGATGATAAGAGAGGCACACATGTTGGTGCCACTGGTGCCAGGGTGATGGTGGTAGCCATACTTATGATAAGCTTGTCGGTGACCATAGAGCCAAGACCTTGGCTCCTGTGAGAGCAGCCTGGTGAAGAATGGTTTCCTTGTGGTCATTCTAGGTGAGGGAGGAGAAAGAAGCCCTTCCAGTGGTTTCCTAGGGCCGGTTTCTCCAGCACTGGGGGCCTCTCCCTCACTCCACCCTCTTTCCACAGCTTCATAGAGGACAACAAGATTGGCTCCATCTCCAAGAATGCCCTGAGAGGACTCCGCTCGCTCACACACCTGTGTGTATCTCCACAGCCCAGTCCTCCACCATAGGCACCCGACCCATCCCTCAAGGTCATAGCATCTCCTGGCCACAGCTGACACTCTTTCTTCTCCTGCTCCATCAGAAGCCTGGCCAACAACCACCTCGAGGCTCTCCCCAGATTCCTGTTCCGAGGCCTGGAGACTCTGACTCATGTGTGAGCTCAGGCTCGGGGAGGGCAGAGGGCGGGGCCTGGGAATGTTGATAGGGAGGGAGAGGTGGGCCTCCTTGGGCTTGCTTTGCCAGTGTGCTTCGCCTGAACTTTTCTGTCACCTGAGGGTGCCATCCTAGACCCTCACTTGAGAAGGTTTCTCAGCCTCTAAGCCAGGGACACTGGGTCACAGCTTCTTCCTGGCTTCTCGCCCCAGGGACCTCCGTGGGAACCCATTTCAGTGTGACTGCCGAGTACTTTGGCTGCTTCAGTGGGTGCCTACGGTGAATGCCAGCGTGGGCCTGGGGGCCTGTGCAGGCCCCTCTGCCCTTGCCCAAATGCAACTCAACCACCTTGACCCGAAGAAGTTCAAGTGCAGGGCTACAGGTGAAGTCTTCCTGTCCCCTCCCAAACTCCTCAGCGGTGGGAGGGACAACAGGGCCTCCAAAGAAGAGCGGAAATCAGGGAGAAAGGGGGGCAGCCACAGGGCTGAGGCGTTATCCTCCCTGAGCCTCGGTTTCCTCACTTGTAAAGCAGGGATATATCCAGTGATCCCAGATCTCTGTGAGGACTGAACGCTGGGCAGTATTTCTCTTTCCTTTTTGACAGGCTCTCAGTTCACCAACAAGGCTGGCGCTGAACTTGCGACTCTTCTGCCTCCTCCACCTTCTGTGGGCACAGTTTCTGATGCCGGTCCCGGGACAAGAGACTTTTATATTATTATAATTGTTGTTGTTGCAATATGTATGTGTATCTGTGTGTGTATGGAAAGTGCATTCAAGTGCAAATGTGGGATTCCCTGGAATTGGAGTTAAAGGCGTTGTAAACTGTCCTACACGGGAGCTGGGAACCGGGACTCCAGTTCTCTGCAAGAGCAGCAAGCGCTCCTAACCTGAGCCATCTCTCATGTCCTTGTTTGTAGCTATTTTTGATTTGTTTTCTGAGACAAAGTTTCACTATGTAGCCAGAGCTGGCCTCAAACTTGTAGCAATCCTCTGGTCTCAGCCTCCCCAGTACGGAAGACAGGTGTGCAGCTCTATGCCTGGCTTGCAACCATTTTGTGAGTCTTTGCTGGTCTTGTTAAGAGGAGGCCTTTAAATGTCCCTCTTATGCACCTGTTCGGTCCTGGTAGCTGCAGGTACATCCCTCCTCCCTGGAGCTTGTCTTCTTTTAGCTCTTTCACGAATATATAGAATATATCGTGACATTTTCTGAGTTCTGGGTCATGCAGAAGGACCAGGAGATGAGTGGCCCTGGATCTCACCCTTCCTGAGGTGACAGAAGTCAGGCAATCCCACACAGTCCGGGATGCTTCCCCCAAAATGAGAAGACACAGACAGGGGGTAGGAACAGAGTTGGGAGGAACAGGCAGAGTCCGGGGTAGGAGTGAGGAGGTCAGGACTGGAGAAGAAATTAGCATCTGAGGAAGCCCGGAGCCGGGACCAGGGAAGCCAAGGAAGGGTGCAAACACCAGTTATAGGGTTTTGTTTGCAGTTTTTTTGTTGTTGCTTTTTGAAACAGGGTTTCTCTATGTAGCCCTGGCTAT
The DNA here is from genome assembly GCF_014885135.2 of Alexandromys fortis. Lineage (NCBI taxonomy): Eukaryota > Metazoa > Chordata > Mammalia > Rodentia > Cricetidae > Alexandromys > Alexandromys fortis. The sequence continues at coordinate 2,941,110 of NW_026068048.1, forward strand.
CCTGGAACTCACTCTATAGACCAGATTGGCCTCAAACTCACGGAGACCCACCTGCCTCTGCCTCCCTCAGTGCTGGGATGAAAGGCATACACTACCACCAACCGGCTTTGTTTGTTTCAAAATATGTGTGTGAGGGAGTAGTGGCCCCATGTGTACCATGGCACACATGCGGAGATCAGAGGACAAGCGGGAACTGATTCTCTCATTGTACCATATGGGTTCTGGGGCTGAACTCAGCTCCATCAGACTTGGTGGCAAGTGTCCTGAGCCATCTCCCCAGCCCAGGAAGAGCTGATTTAAAGGACTCTGAGTTTTCAAAGATTCTTCAGGGCATGGTAGCGCATGCCTTCAATCCCAGCACTGGAATGGCTGAGGCTGGGGGATTATAAACTTGAGGCCAGTGTAGGTTACATGGTAAAGGCCTACCTAAAAACAAAGATTCCTTTGTTGGACATCCTCGGTTTTAGCTTATTATTCCAACCTTGCTACCTAGGAACAGGGCCTGGCATATAGGGTGGCACACCGCCGATGGAGTTACAGCCTGGGTCTCTCACTGACAACCTGGAGAGTGAAATAAAGAGATTCCTGGGCTGGTGAGATGGCTCAGTGGGTAAGGGCACTTATCACCAAGCCTGGTGACCTGGGTTCAATCCCCAGAACCCATTTGATGGAAGGAGAGAACCAACTCTCACACTTGCCCTCTGGCCCCCAGGCACGTGTCATGCATCTGTACACATAAAAACACAAGTGGGGAGCTGGGTGGTGGTGGCGCACGCCTTTAATCCCAGCATTCGGGAGGCAGAGGCAGGCGGATATCTGTGAGTTCGAGGCCAGCCTGGTCTACCAGAGCTAGTTCCAGGACAGGAACCAAAAGCTACGGAGAAACCCTATCTCGAAAAATCAAAAAAAAAAAAAAAACCACCACAAGTGGGAGCAGGTAACCCATCTTCTGCATGAGTGGGGTAGCCCCTAGCTGCTGCCTTGTTTTTATGGTTCAGACCAGGTTGTGACACACTGTGTGATTTGGGGTATGGGAAAAACGGATTGAAAGAGGCCAGATCCAGGACACGTTCACACAGTGATGTGAATGTCGCACTTCTTGTCCGTTGTGAACTTGATCATGATATCTGGGGAGCGTGTTAGCAGGGGTGCTGGAACATTCTGGTGGGGCTGCCTGATGGTCATCTCCATGCTTCATGGAAAAAGTGGTGTGTGTGTGTGTGTGTCTCTCTGTGTTTGTGCGTCTGTGTGTTGCACGTGCGTGTGTGTGTTACTAGGGATTAAATCTTTCACATGTTAGGCAAGCATTCTGCCACTGAGCCACACCCCAGCCCCTCACTGGGGGATTCTAGGCAGGGGCTCTACCACTGAGCCACATACATCCCAGCCCTCTTTTTACTGCTTTTGATTTTGAGATAGTGTCTGCTATTAAGTTGCAGAGACTATCCTGAACTCTTGCATCCCCGACAGGCCTTGAACTTTCAATCATCCTGGCTCATTCTTCTGAATAGCTGTGCTGACAGGCCTGTCTTCTATGTCCCAGCTCCAGCTGGGGAGAATGAATGTCATTGGCTAGCTGGCTGCCCAGGCCACTTATCCTCAAGTTCTCGTGGTAACAGAGTGTAGCTCACGGGATTGCTGTGGAGTTAATTGAGTAACTAAATGTGCTGTTTGATTTGTTTTCTGTTTTTGAAACAGGATCACAATATATAGCATGTTATTTTTGCTTGCATTATATTGTTAGCCCAGACTGGCCAGCAACCAGAGATCCTCCTGCCTCAGCTTCCTCAAGGCTGCGATCACAAGCGTGTCCTATAACATCTGTCTAAGACAGTTTCCAAGGGATTGATGATGCCACACGGCCTTGAAAAAAAGATGTTCATGTTTCTGAGAGTTAACACATCTATAGACAAAAAGGTTCCATTCTGTAGGTCCCTATGTGGTAAACTCTGTGAAGTCTCTTTTCAAAAACGTGCTAACCAAGGCTCAGCAATGAGGTCTCCTCCCCACTCCCAGGCACCCCTGACTCTCTTGCTGCCTCTAGAACTGTCCTGGCTCCAGACTGTTGGGGAGTCGGCACTGAGCGTGGAGTCCTTCTCCTATCAGGGGGAACCTCACGTGATCCTGGCACAGCCCTTTGCTGGCCGCTGCTTGATCCTGGTCTGGGACTACAGCGTGCACCGCTTCCGGACAGAGGAAGAGGTGTCTGGTGAGCTCCCCTCCTCTCCTGGCCCCTTCCCTCCTGTCCCCAGATTGCCACTGAGCCTGACTGTGTCCCACTCTCCCTACAGCGCCCTCCGTGGTGTCCTGCAAACCTCTGGTGCTGGGCCCACGCCTCTTCATACTGGCTGCCCGTTTGTGGGGAGGCTCATATCTGTGGTCTCGGCCCAGCGCCGACCTGCATCTGGCCCCAATACAGGTCCTAGCCCCTCAACGCCTACTGCGACCCAATGATGCCGAACTCCTGTGGTTGGATGGGCAGCCCTGCTTCGTGGTGGCTGATGCCTCCAAAGCTGGTAGCACCACCCTGCTGTGCCGAGACGGGTCCGGCTTCTACCCACGCCAGAGCCTGCACGCCTGGCACCGCGACACCGACGCTGAGGTCCTGGAGCTGGATGGCCGACCGCATCTGCTGCTTGCTTCAGCCTCCCAGAGGCCAGTGCTCTTCCACTGGTTTGGTGGCCGCTTCGAAAGGCGCACAGACATCCCAGAGGCCGAAGATGTCTATGCCACGAAACACTTTCAGGCCGGTGGAGATGTGTTCCTCTGCCTGACACGATACATTGGGGACTCTATGGTGAGACTGGGGGCAGGCAGTGGGGTCCAGGCCTGATCACAGCAGTTGACAGGGGGCTGGACCGCTATTTCAGCACAGCCCCTCGGGGTGAATTCCAGGCATGGGTTCTACCACTGAGCCTCACCCACAACCAATCCCTGACGAATTCTAGGCAAGCAAGCCACACCCCCAGCCCCTTTCTAGTGGATTCCAGGCATAAGCTCTACCACGGAGCTGCACTCCCGACCCTCAACTGATGAACTAGAGGCCGAGGCAGAGAATCAGATAGGGTCTTAACATGCAGTCCAGGCTGGCCTCAATCTCGTGGTTCAGCCCTGTGCTGTTGTAACAGGAATGTGCCAACATGATCTGCTCTGCTAAGCTTGTTCTCCTCTGCTAAGCTTGGCTCTGTAACGCTAGAACATTCCAGGATGACAGTTAACTCCAACCACACCCTGCCCATTGGGAGACTACCCCCTCAAGGTTGAGCTGGTGTTAGGCCCCGCTCACTGTCTCCAGGATTCTCTTTTCAGAATGAGGTACAGTCGGGGACAGACCCCCCCAACTCAGTTATTTGAGGGGTCTCCAAGGGAAAACAGTGGAGATAAGAACAGGAGTCAGGGACGAGTAGGAGACTAGAAGCTGGGTCAGGATGCAGCCAGAACAGATTGGATAAATGTAACGCATGACAGTAAGATCAATAGACCCTTGCTGGGCACTCTGTAGCATGCAAGGGAGAAAGAAAGGTCTAGAACAATTAATTATCTGCTCTGAGAAGGTGAATGTTATCTATATATTAAGGAAGCTGTTGGCACAGTGTTGGTGTCACAGGCCTGTCGCCTCACTACTAGGAAGGTTTGAGACAGTCAGTTACTGCCAGCAAGTCTCAAAAAAAAATCTACAGAGAAACTGAGGACCCACAGGCTCATGTTGCAAGTCCTCCAGAGCCTTGAGGATGACGGGCATGCCCAGCGCCTCTTGACCCAAGCTCTAACTAGATTCCACACCTTGCAGGTCATGCGCTGGGATGGCTCCATGTTCCGCCTGGTACAGCAGCTTCCATCTCGAGGTTCCCATGTCTTCCAGCCAATGCTAATCGCCCGAGACCAGTTGGCCATCCTGGGCAGCGACTTCGCCTTCAGCCAGGTCTTCCGCCTTGAGCCTGACAAAGGGATCTTGGAGCCGCTACAGGAACTGGGTCCCCCGGCCTTGGTAGCCCCCCGAGCCTTTGCCCAAGTCACCGTGGCGGGAAGACGCTTTCTATTCGCAGCGTGCTTCAAGGGCCCCACGCAGATCTACCAGCACCATGAGCTGGATCTCAGTGCCTGAGGCTGGGCAGAACCCCGGAAGTGGTTGAGGGGCTGGCAAGGGCGTCCTGCGACATCGGGGTACCCTCTGGGTATATGATACAGACCACTCACTATCCAAATGCATCAGCCTGGGTCAGGCTTAGCCCACACTCTGGAGGATCTGCAGCTTAGGGGCAAATGAAAAGAGGTCTCTCTGCTCCCAACAACGTTTGGATCCCATGCAGTCTGAGGCCACATTTTGACTGAGGACAGATGCTCCCACAGACAATGACTTGGGTGCTCAGCCTGGGACACAGCAGGGAGCTGGGATACAGAAAACCAAAAGGGCAATCTGCTGAGCTCCAAGAGGTCTAAATATTCTGCCCTCAATGATCCCTTGGTCTTGCTCCATATAAAGTACCGAAAGAAAGCTTTCTTTTCCACTCAAACCCAATCTGGCCATTGGCTTTAGTGGAGGAGTATGTATGTCTGTGAATTCAGTGACATCACAGCTGCTGGGCAGTTTCTGGGCCTGGTACTTTGCTGCATGTAGGCACGTCTGGTGCCAAAGACTGACTGCTGGCATCTTGTTGTTTTTACGCGTGTGCAGAAACGGTGAAGCAGTAATGATGAGTCTGGGGGTATTAGAGAAAGCCCTGGGCACCCTGTTCCCAGAATGTGACAGGGGCAAGAGCAGAAATAAATGCCCTGTGCTCCCCACGACCTGCCCTGTCTGCGGGCTCACAGCAGGAAGGTCTTGTGAATGTTGCTGAGTGGCAGTTGAAGGTCCTGGATGGGACCCTGGGCAAGAATTTTGTTTTGAAAGGTTTTAGGCATTTTCCAGGGTGTCACATGACATCTTTCTGGAGGCCCTGATATCAGGATGCTGGGGGGTCTCAAAAAAACCTGGGGTCAACCCGGGCGGTGGTGGTGTACGCCTTTAATCCCAGCACTCGGGAGGCAGAGGCAAGCGGATCTCTGTGAGTTCGAGACCAGCCTGGTCTACAGAGCTAGTTCCAGGACAGGCTCCAAAACCACAGAGAAACCCTGTCTCGAAAAACCAAAAAAAAAAAAAAAGAAAGAAAGAAAGAAAGAAAGAAAGAAAGAAAGAAAGAAAGAAAGAAAGAAACAAACCTGGGGTCAGTGGAGGGTCTCACTCTATGTGACCGCTGTATACATAGGGACACTTGGTGTATGGGAAGGTCTCATGATAAAGTGAGGTCTCAGAATGAGCGGGAAGGCCACTGCAGGGGTGGAGGTGGGACTAAGTTATCTGAGTGGCCCCAGCATAGCAGGATGGCCCTATTTATTTATAACCCTAGTTATTCTCAACGACACTGCTTGTGATTAGGGCTCCTTTTCACTCCCAGAAGTGTCCTTAGTTGACCAGTGGACAGGAGGCTGCTGGACAGAGAGGGACGTCTCATGTCCACCATCAGGTCATGACACGCAGGCCTAATCAAGATTCAGCCACTTGCTGCACACAAGTGCCCATATCATCAAGGCCCCCCAGGCCCACTCCAACATCCGCGCACCTCCTAACTGCCCACAGCCACACTCCAGAACACAGAGTCTCTAACTCACATGAGCACAATGTAAAATTATTTTAGATTAAAAACTGAACAACGAGCCTGCTACCATGAGAGAGGTAAGAATGAGGCCCGGACAAGGCAGTGCCAGGAGAGGATGGGACAGTCATCTTAGAGTTCAGGCCACCTCCAAAACCAGGACCTGGGCTCAGAGGCGCTCTGTGCTCGTCAGCGGGTCCATCTTCAGCAGTTGTGAGCAGAGCCTGGTGGGGGGATGGGGTCAGTTTGCAAGGATCTCTCCAGCCCCTTCTCCCCAGTGCAGGCATAATCCCTCTCCAACTGCCACTTGTGACCCTAACCCCATCCCTTGCCATCATCCCCTGAGTGTCTTACCTGGTGTGATGAGAGGCGGCCCGTCCCCTGGGCGGTGACTAGGGAAATAAAAATGATAACATACAAATAAATCCCTTATTTGTTCTCTCCTGCAGGGCTAAGGGATTCTCAGCTTGCCCAGACACTTTCTTGGCTGGTTCTCCCTGTAGGGTTGTACAAAGCTAGGGACCAAAGCCTTCTAGGGGATGATTTGTGTGAAACAAAGCCCAAGAGACCATAAGGCAGAGTACCCAGGCCTGTTCTCTTTGCACAAGGCTTAGCCTTTCGGGCATGCCCAGAACCCATCTCACCTGGGCTTCTGTCTGAACTTGCACTTGCACTTTCCACCTGTTGCAGAGGGATATGGTCAGAGGAAGGACCACGCAGTCCCTTCCCCATTCATTCCGCCCCTCCCAAAGCTCCTGTCCCTTCCCCCGTTCATTCCGCTCCCCCCTCCCCAAAGCTCCTGTACTCACTCATAAGGACGATGATGCCCACAGCACAGAGAATCCCTGCACAGATCAGCCCGCCGACTCTGAGTCGGTACCAATCTGAGAAACAGAGAAAAAAGCAAAGCTAGCTCCCCTGCCCCTTCTACCCCCAACATCTATCTCCCAACTCACTCCGCTGCAGTAAAAGGGAAAAAGCAAAACCCCAGCCCCGTTGTGCACACATTGCAGTTCATATCCAAGCAAGCAAGATGCTTCAGGGGCAGAGAAGCCGTCTGAAGAGAAAGCATCAGTGTGGGGGAAAGATAGAAAGTCAAGATGTGGGTCTTTAGAGAGCACTGTCAAGCAAGGCTCTCTGAGGAGGCCCCATTGGAACAGAGATCTGCAGGGAGACAGAGTGGCCCTGAAGACACATGGAAGACAGTGGTCCAGGCAGAAGGACAAGCACGTGTATAGGTCGTGTGATTGGCAGATGCCTTCTGTATCTGAGGACAATAGCTGGAGCAGGGGTGAAGGTCAGTGGAGAAGGAGAGAGCAGGGGGCAAGGGGCAGCTCACCGTGGAAGCTGGAAGTGGAGAAGAGGGGGGGTAGAATTACCTACCTTCTTTGGGGAGATTTTCATGACCAACTTTCTGGAGGTCGATCTGAACCTAATGCAGCTTGCAGACTGGACTCAGTCCCGTGTCTGTCTTGCATTACCCCTCACAACTGATTCCTTTAATCTGCCTGGATGCTCAGTGACCCATTTCAAACCGTCTCCTATCCTGATGCCTGGGTCACTGTGAACTGTCAGGCACCCTTGTGTGGGACCCTTGATACAAAATAATGTGTAGGATTGGGAAGAAGCAAAAAGGGATGCTGTTCTTACCGTAGTAGAAAGGACTATTTTTATCTGCAAAGAGAAAGGGCACACACACATGAGTCTGAGACAATAGCAGGGGTCTCGGGTAAGTGGGCTGGAGGGATGGGCTCTGACTCACCCTCAGGGTCATTGGCATCTAGAGCAGGAAGGCCTGTGGAAACAAGTAATAACAAGTGGTGACTATGGTGGCCCTAGAAGAGCCGTGGAAGTTTGCTGCCTGAGGGAAATGTTCTGGGGGGAGGGGGGAGACAACCCCACCTCTGAAGTGCACAGGATTCAGCCGCTGGCTTGTCCCACCTGGACATGGAGATTTTGTTTCACCCACCCACCCACCCACCCCCAGCTGTGAGTCATGCCAGCATTTTGCCACCGGAAACAGATCCTATTCTGGGTACGTTTTGGCCTCTGTCTGAGTGAATGTTTCCAGACACGCGGCCTGGCCACGCCTCCTGCTGGAGAAGCTTTGTTCTCCAAGGTGGCAGATGGTTTCTGTTCCCAGGACTGTTTCCTCCACACCAGCGATGCCCCCAGTCCTCTACAGTACTAGCCCGCCATTATCGGGGTTGCCGACCACCCCCTTTGAAACGACTCTCAGTTGGCAACTTCAATTAATTCTTACACCCCTATTCCACTTGTACCCAAAGAATGTTAAAGTAAAAAGTAGTTTAAAAAAAAAAGGTTTGGGTGCAGCTGGAGACAGATGACTCCAACTGCTCTTGCAGAAGACCCAAGTTCGGTTCCCAGCACCCACATGATGGTTCCCAAACATCTGTAACTCCAGTTCCGGGGGACCTGACACCTTCTTCTGACCTCCGCAGTTGCCAAGCACTCAAATGGCAAAAGCCACACATATAAAATAGTTAATAAAATACAAGAAAAGATGGTTGAATCCTAAGAAATGATGGCCAAAGTTGTCCTCTGGCTGCCACAGGCACAGCCACACCCACACATATGCACGCACACACACACACACACACACACACACGCACAGCTGCACACACACGAGCACGCACAGTCATGCACACACAAAAGAGGCAGAGGGAGGAAGGAAGGGGAAGCCACAACACGAGCGCAGGGTGAGGATTAAATCCTGGCAGAAAGCTTGCTTGGCTTCAGCCTGGGCCTGAGTTCTGCTACAGGGACAAAAACAATGCTTAATTATATTTGAGGCATGAATGCTTGAGATTACTCCACCCAGGCCCCGTCTCACGCTGTTCAAACATTCATGCATTGAAGCCTTACAAAGCCACTATGACTAAGTGCTGTTCTTGTGTTTTCAGAGATGGGGAAACTGAGGCACGAGGTACTCCAGTTATCTGCTCCATCACTGCTAGGCTCCTAGATGCATCTAGGAAGGCGATGTAGAGAGGCCATGACAGTAATCATGACACACAAGATTACTGGGCCGATCCCTCGGCTTGCTGTCACGGAAAATTTAATGGCATCTCCCCACTGGAAACACACCACATATTCCACACATGCATGAACACACACGCACACGCACGCACGTGTGCACACCCATACACACACACATGCACACAGCTCGTCACCACCCAGCTGAGAGGCCTAGGGGAAAGGGCAGTTTGGTGGCCAGACACTCACCTGCTAGGAGGACCAGCAGGCTCAGAACGACCTCTTGCATGGCACAGCGTTGATCTAGAGGAGTCCAGAGAACAGGACCAGTCTTAGCAGAGTGACCAGGACACAAGGCCCTGCGCCGCTGGTTCCCTGTCCCACCTGTTGCTCACACAGGAGCACAGCCCAAGGTACACATAGGAAGGCTGGTAGTGAGCCTGAAGCTGGCTGGGCTGGAGATAAGAAACTCCAAAGTCAAGTGGGGGCTGGGTGAGCATTCAAGCTCCAGGAAGGAGCAGCCATTGCATTGCCTGAACAGTGACTTTAGGTTTTACCATAATGAATCTTTTTTTTTTTTTTTTTTTTTTTTTTCTTTAGAGACAGGGTTTTTATGTGTTCCTGGTTGTCCTGGAACCTGCTCTCTAGACCAGGCTGGCCTCAAACTCACAGAGATCCGCCTGCCTCTGCCTCCAGAGTGCTGGGATTAAAGGTGTGCGCTACCACGGCCCAGCATGAATCTTTTCTTGGAGAGAAGAGGTGGAGTGGTATTTTGCTATGTCCAGGCTGGCATTAAATCTGTCATCCTCCTGCCTTCAGCTCTCCAAGTGCTAGGATTACAGCACCACATCCAGCTTGTTATCCCTGTCTGTATGATGGGGAAACTGAGGTTCTGAGAGGTGAAAGTCGATGTCCAAGATCACTTGGTCCTGAAAACAAGGTTTAAACAATGCCTTTTCCCCCACTAGAGGTTTATAACACAGAACAGTGAGGGCCTCAGGGTGTTTTGGGGAGTAGGGTGTCAGGAGCCAGGTGGCATGAGGCCCGGGTTCTGGGAGTGGCTCCCACAGACAGCTTGGAGCCTGCCCGGCTCTGCCCACACGCTGCAGGCTTCTAGCTGGAGTCTGAGCTGACTCCCTGGGCTCCTGGGTGGGAGTATGGCAGAAATAATGCCAGGTCGGTGGGGCATGTGCAGAGGGGGTTCCTAGCTTCTGCCCCACCCTTGGGTCTGCCCTTCAGACCCCACTGAGCATTCTCCCCTGCCCCAGCTCAAATCCAGTCTTTGCCCCCTACCCTAGCCTTCGCCCCTGACTCAGCCTCTGAGCTTGCTCCTCACCCCAGTCCCTGGCCCTTTGGAGCTTCACTTAGCAGCAACCTCCCCAGCCCCTAGTTCCCCAGTGAGGCTCGCTCAGCACAGAGCCCCTTTTCCATACAGCTCTGGCCATAACAGTCTGCCTTTCTGTCTCCCTGGAGGCCTGCAATAAACTCCTGGTCTCTGTGCACCTCCTGCACTTGCCCTGTCCAGCTATTAGAAGCTCACGTGCACACACACACACACACACACACACACACACACACACACACACACATCAAGATAGTAAATGCGAACACTTGTCCCCATTCCCCAGATGCTGGACACTGCCCAGTGACCTTGCAGCTTCCTTTCTCAATCCCTAGCAGCCCTGATGTCACCCTTCAGAACTAACCCTTTTTACCCACCAAAGCACACATTTAGAAGGAATGGAGCCAGCCACCGATGGTGCAGGGGTGTCCCATATGCTCACACAGACATCTCCATCTCCCTGGGTCCACCCCCAGAGGCCTGGGAAATCCTTCAGCTTCTCTATCCACCTAAATTGGTCCAGACCTGTGATGTAAGCTACCAGGGAAGCTGAGGCAGGAGAAATGCTAACTCAAGGCCAACCTGGAATACAGAGTGCAAGGCCAGACTGAATAACTTAGTGAGATGTCACAAAACAAAAGGTAAAAAGAGGATGTGAGATGCAGCTCAATGATAGAGCTCTTCCCTAGGATCTCCCAGTGAGGACATGATAGAGCCCCTGCCTAGAATCCCCCAGTGAGGGGCTGGGGGGTGTATCAGTGGTAGAGCCCCTGCCTAGAATCCCCCAGTGAGGGGTTGGGGTGTGGCTCAGTGGTAGAGCCCCTGCCTAGAATTCCTCCATGAGGGCCCAGGAGAGTGGCCCTGCACTGGAGGCTTGCTTAGCCTACTCTCCAGGCCCTGGATTTAATATCACACACACACACACACACACACACACACACCCCACATACAACTCATTATTTTAGATTTAGCTTCTATTTTTTTCTGTAGTAGATTTGGGGACTATATCTCATATGTCTAGGACCCCAGCAAGCACTTTGGGGAGCTGGAGTGGTGTTTAGGGGTACATGCTGCAGATGTCTGTGGTCGAAGGCTGCCTCCTAATATTCTGTTGCCCACGTGTGTAAGACACTAGCTGTGGCAGCCGGCTCCGCCTGAGTGCCCAGCCCATGAATTTCTCTCAGTTTGACCCTGCCTCCCTCAGATCATCCTCACAGCTGGATGAAGCCGGCGGCGCTGCCATCACGGCTGTCACTTCTGAACTCCCCTAACACCATACGCTGTTGTCACACTGCTGGATTTCGCCTCTTACCTCTCTCCCTACAGACCCCTCTGAGGCCCCGAAAGGCCCGCACTCTCCCATCCTCACAAAACACCCAAAATCTGAGAGCCTGGGCAGGGGTGGGGGAAGACAGAGATTCCATCTGCAGCCCTGCCACTGTACAGTCTCGACCCTGGCATTTGCAGGGCTTCAGGGGGCTGGAAACCGCCATCTCCCCTCACTGTGTTCTGAAGAGAGCTGCCTGCTTGCCTGAGACACTACCTACCCTCATCTACTTCCTGGCTGTGCAAGCCGGAGGACAGCTGCAACCACTGCCTCCTGCGTCTCGCCTCCTCCACGACGGTGCAGGATGGCCACATCTGCCGGGGTATCCTGCATAAACCCTAGTCATCCGAGTCCCCCACATCTCCTACCCAAGTCCCACTTTACAGCCTCCAGAGAGGAGAGCACCCCTCTTTCCTGGCATCCATCATCATCCGCGTGCCCCTCTATCACATGCATGTCCATACAGGCACAGCCCCCATCCGCGTCATCCCTCTGCACTTAAATTACTTCTTGTTTACTGAGTTACCCCCAGGTACCCCTCCCCGACCTTACCCCCAAGAAAATCCCCAATCGTGATACCATGTTGTAATCACTTCCTGTCTACCCTGACACCCCCACCGGTTAAACCCAGACTTCCCATCCACTCAGGACCCCCCACCCCAGTCTTCCCTGATCCCCACTGTAAATGCCAGGTGGGTTACCCCAGTTGTCTAATCTAGACCCACAGAGTCGAGCCGTGAGAAGCAGTCAACTGAGGCAGGAGAGGATAGTCTCCTGCCCCCAGAAAAGAAATCTTGAAGCTGGAAGACTGTTGGGATCTTTAACCCCAGTTCTACGTAGCGAGGACAGTCAGAGGAGAGCCAGGGAGAGGAGGGGGACAGAGGCAAAGGGCTCGGAGAGGAAGGGGCCCCCAGGGCCGCTCACCTGAGTAGCTCAACAGGCTGAGAGGCGGTTCCGGGAGAAAGCAGAAAGCGGACTGCCAAGCCTGGGCAGCCCTTTATCCACAACTGCCACGCCCTGAGCAAACCTGGGCAGGCAGGCACAAGTCAGGTCTCCCTGAGGCCAGGGACGCCCCCACCCCATTCCTCCCTTAAAGGGACAGTCCTACCCATTTTCTAGCTATAGCAGTCTCTGGTGAAGAGGAAGGGGATCAAGGTGGGCTGGGGATTAGCATCGTAAAGGAGGGAAGATGTTTTATCCAGTCTCCTGAACTCCAAAGGAGACCCAGAATGGGGAAGGTTCCCGTCTCCTTAGTGTCAAACCATCCTTTTGGAGGGACATGGTTAAAGCAGAACATCTATGAGATCCTTCTCTGATTTAGCTTCAAAAGGACTTTTGTTTGTTTGTTTGTTTGTTTGTTTGTTTGTTTGTGAGACAGGGTCTCACTATGTAGCCCTGGCTGGCCTGGAACTCACATTGCAAACCATGCTGACCTTGGTGTCATCAGGATCCACCTGTCTCTGCCCTCCAAATGCTGGGATTAAAAGTGTGCAGCACCAGCTCTAGTTTTGTTTGGGGGTGGCATTGCTGGCATTTTTAGGAGTTAAAAACCCTCTGTCCATCCTAGATTCTTTGTCGGCAGGGCGGAGGGGTTAATAGAAGATACTGATATGGCCGCAGTTGTCATATGAATGAGACTCTTGCATGGTGGGCAGAGGTGGGGGCTGTGGTTCTTGGGGCTCATAGACCAGGCCCTAGAAGACTGAGAATGGAACTTGCACTTGGGCACCAGACTGTAGACCCTGAGCCGTGTTTCTCCCAGGAACGCACAGCCGATGGGAGGATGCTATGGAGAGGGTGTGGGTGTGGATGTCAGAAAGACCTTCCTCCACTGCAGATAAGCCCCCCCCCCTACCCTCCTTCCTCTCCTGCCCTCCTCTTTCTGCACTCCTTCCGCCTGAGGTCTGTACAAGCCCCCACATGGTCCCTGTTGGGGGTGCCCCCTCCCCCCAAATTCCGCCTTTTTTACACAGAAGGACTTTTGTCTGGGAGCTGGATGGAGAACAAGGCATCATTGAGCGGCTGGCAGAGGATTGGGGTCACTGGGAGGGGCAGGACCAGGAAAGGGGTGGCTTCTATTCGGCTACAAGCTGGACTCCAGACGACCCCCAACACTATGGTGGGGGTGGTGGGGTGGAGCCCCAGAGGCACCAGGCTAGGGAGAGGCTGCTGTTGTGGGTGTGGATTGGAGAATTAAAGGGGACTCAGGGTCAAGGATCTGGGGGGTAAGGGAAAAAACACAGACCCCTCCACCCACTTGCCATCATGGCCTCCCTCCTTGATGTAGCTCATTGGTCTGTATTCCCTGGGGCAGCTCCTGAGCCCCAAACCTAGGGAAAAGTTTTCTGCCTCCCATAAATGAGCAGACTTCTCCCTGAGGGTAGGAGGCATACACAGAGATAGAAACAGAGGAAGGAGAGGCCTGGCAGAGGTCTGGCCAGGGATAGAATGAAGAGGATCCCAGATCCGCTTAGGAGTTCTTTGTACCTAGACACATCCTTCCCCAAGCCACTAGCTTGACTGCCCCTTGGGAAACCCACCAAAGCCCTTGGTGGTCCCAAGAATAGGATGGTGTTTCCCTCTGCTGGTCAATGTAGGAACTACAAGCATCGGAGAGCAGGGGGTCGGGGTGGAGGGTGGGGGGCTTGGGTCTCTGCCCTTCTTGGGTGCAAGAGGAACCAGGTGAGAATCATGAGTAAATTGTGAGGCGGGAGACCGTGAGACCATCGAGCACAGTAAGATTGATTGTCTTGAATGGTGCCCTGTGGTCAGATGTAAGTGGATCTCCAGGCCCCTTATAAAAAGACCAAAGTTAGGTGTGGGAGGGGGAGGGCAGAGCGGGGCGTGATGTCACTATGGTGGAGATGTGTGTGTGTGTGTGTGTGTGTGTGTGTGTGTGTGTGTGTGTGTGTGTGTGTGTACCTGTATAGGGACGAACTATCTCTGGAGAGTCATATCTACCGGTGTGGGGACAGGACCTGGGAGAAAGTGGTGGAGAGACTGGTACTTTCACTTATACTTTGGAATTTTACATCCTAAAAATATACTGTCTTTTTAAAAAAGCTTAATCGAGGGGGCTGTAGAAATGGTTCAGCAGTTAAGAGTGCTAGCGGCTCTTGAAGAGGACTTGGATTCCGTTCCTGGAACCCACGGCTCACAACCCCCAGAGATCCAATGCCTCTGGCCTCCAACGATACTGCACACGCATACACATACCCACCTGCCCAAGGGCACATAATTAAAAATAAACTAAGTATTTTTTAAGCTTGATTGAAACTGTTAAGGGTAGGGCAGTCTGGTGTACTTACAGTCCTAACATTTGGAAGACTGAGGCCAGAAGAATTCGAGTTTGAGACCAGCCTGGGCTACACAGCAAGTCCTAGGTTAGCCCAGGATGTGTTGTAAGATCCTGTCTCAGTTGTTAAAAATATTAAATAAAACAAAACAACAAACTAAAATGTGCACGCATTGTTCAGGGTTTACACTTATTGCCGGGATGCCCTTATGCCAATGGCTTCTCTGTTCAGGTTTCTTGTTTACATTGCTGTAGTATTGGCCCAGAATCTAGACATGTCTGCTGTAGATTTAAAAATCACCCTCAGAGTGCCTGTAATACTCAGTGTAGTGGAAATGTCAGGTTGTTACTCTGTATTTTGGCCATTGTGTCCACCCCAGAGAGTGATGAATGCTGCCAGAAGCAGTTGTAGAGGACATCACGTGGTAAGGTCCAAGGTCAGACATCCTCAGGAAAACACAGTTCTGTCTTGTTTTTTTCTCCTGAGTACTTCTCGGAAGTGAATGAACTCTCCCACAAAGAACTGGCAGGTGCAGAGGGATGATTGATACACAATATATTTTATAACTACATATATTAATACAGTTGATAAGGTTATTGGAAGTATCTTTCCTTCTTGTTGCTTTATTTCATTTTTATTATTATTTGTGTGTCTGTGTGTGTGTCTATGTGTGTGTCTGTGTGTCTGTACGTATGTACGGAGGCCAGAAGAGGGCATTGGATCCCTCTGAAGTTTCAGGATCCAATGAAGATCCAGCTGAAGTTTCAGGAGTTTGTGAGCAGACCACCATGGGTGATGGGAACGGAACTGGGGTCTTCTGCAAGAGCAGGGAGAGCTCTTAGCCTCTAAGCCAGCTGTCCAGCGCCCTCACGTTGGTTTTTGTGGATCATTTGGCCCAAAGCAAACTGTGGACCCTGGGGCAGGCTGTGGTTTCTCAGCACTGTGGGTGTTCTTACTTAATACAAAAAGGCAGCCCTCTGTGTGGTCTCTGAGCATCGCAACATTTTCAGGAATGCACTGAGAGCAGAGGCAAAGGGTTAGCAAGACGGCCTCTGGGGGCATGGAGGATAGGTCAAAAGGCTCTGTTCCAGCCTTTTAAGACAAAGCTGGGTCCTCCAGGTCAAAAGGATGGAATTTACCTCTGGCCTGGGTGGAGACAAGACTTTCTGATCTGCTCCAAAGATTAGAACATTACTCACCGCAGTCTCCTACTCTCTAGCTTGCTTGCTTTCACTGCCGTCACTCTGACCAAAAATTGACTTAGGGAAGGCAACAGGTTCTTTCGGCTTGCAGATCAAGGTGGCGGGAAGTCAAGGCAGGAAGCTGAGGCAGAAACCATGGAGGAACACTGCTGGCTTGTCCTGTTCACACCCTCACACTGAGCTAGTCTTCCTATACAACCAAAGATCACCTGCCCAGGGAATGGTGCCCCCCACAATGGACTGAACTCCCTGCATCATTAAACAGCCAGGACGTGTCCACAGGTCAGTCTGAGCTAGGCAAGTCCTCCACTGGGATTCCATTCTCAGGTTCTAGGCTGCAGCTGATTGGCAGTTAAAGTTAACTGGGACACTCCCCTTAAGAGTTAATCCAGCTAGGCCTGTCAATCACCTGGCTAGATCATCCTCCAAAAGGGAATTCGCTAAAGCCATGCTAAGGAGATGGGAGGAATAGTTATCCTCTTAATGCGATAATGTATTTATCCTTCTCCAAAGCCCCTCCTGGTGCAGATGTTGTAACACTGTAGCCTAACAGTCTCTCCCTCCCCAAGAGCATGCTTTTTCCTTTCTTTTCTATCATTTTCTTTCATGTACCTGCCAAAAGTCCTAAGCATGCTTTCCCTGGCATTCTGGTTTTTTTTTTTTTACTCTTCTCTGAAGCCCCCCCCTTTCTACCATGCAGCTGCTTACAGACCTCCGTTGCCAAGGACATGCCTTTCTCTCTCCCTCTTCTCCATCTCCTTCCTCGGGCAGCTGCTGAGATCAAGTTTGCCTGGCCTGATGTTTGTTGCTTCACCTCTAATAAAAATGCCCTTGAACTTCTTGCGGTATTTTAAATAAAATGGTGCCCGTAGGCTCATAGGAAAAAGACACTAATAGAAGATGTGGCCTTGTTAGAGTGGGTGTGACTTGGCTGGAGGAAGTGTGTCACTAGGGGGTGGGCTTTGAGGTCTCGGATGCTCAAGCCAGTTCACTTCCTGCTGCCTGAGGATCCAGATGCAGGATTCCCAGTCTCCTCTCCAGTTCCAGCATCATGCCTGTCTGTGTGCGATCATGCTTCCCGCCACGATGAGAGTGGACTAAACCTATAAACTATTAGCCAGCCCCAGTTAAATGTTGTCTCTTCACAGCACAAAACAAACCAAACAAATACTAATACAACACTTCCTTTTGAGTCTGTTTTAAAATTCTTTTATTTTTGAGTCTATGAACACCAGGAAAGGAGAGTTCAGGTCCTTGGGCTGTGTGAACATGCTAACCGTCTGAGCAATCTCTCCAGCCCCTAAAAGTGTGTTTTTAGCATGTATTTTTTAATATGGATGTTTTGTCTGCATGTATGTGTATGAGTCATATGCTTGCAGTGCCCACAGAAGTCAGAAGAGGTCTCGAACCCCTGGAACTGGAGTTACAGATGGTTGTGAGCCACCATGTGGTTGCTGGGAATTGAACTCAGGACCTTTGGAAGAGCAGGCAATGCTTTTAACCACTGAGCCATCTCTCCAGTCCCAAGAAGCTGGTTTTTAACATTTTAAAATTTTGTGTTTGGTTTTTGAGGCAGGGGCTTACTGTTCAACCCAGGCTGGTTTTGAACTCATGACCCGCTTGCCTCCACTGGGACTACAGGCGTGCCACCACCACACCTGCTGATGCTTAACAGGTTATAGACCAAACAAATGCTTCCTGTGGCTGAATATTGGGGCTTCCACTGTGAGCTCTCCAGCTGAGAGGACCAGGCAAACTGAGGAGAGACTCAGCCCACGCCAGCTGTCAATCATCCCACTGTAGTTACTACGAATCCCAGAATGCTCTAGGGGAGGTTGGCCCGGAGCTTTCCCAGCAGCCATTCCATCTGCTTGAGATCACTTGCCCATTAAGTGCCCAGCTCTTTCCTTCACCCTTGACCTTCGCAACCTGGAGGTCCTTGGCCTGGATCCAACCACTGTATGTTTCCTTTACTTTACATAGTGTTACCAAAAATGTAACAGTTGCTGTTGTGGCTACAGTGTTGGTCTATTGGGGAACTGATTCTTAGGAGAAGGATGTTGAGGGGTGGGGCCTTAGATTTTGATGGACGGGTGGGATGGTTCTCGCTAGTGGGCTGTCCTAAAAGCAAGCCACTTGCTTCTTTCCTTCATTTGCTCTTACGTCTTCTGCCAAGGGGTTATGAGACCAGAAAGCCCACCAGAAGCTCGCACCACACTCATTGAACTTCCTGGTCTCCAGAATCAACGAGCCAAACACAGAGCAGTTCATTCTAAGTGTCCCCGCTCCTGGTATCCTGTTAGGATGGCAGAAAATGGAGCAAGACAGATGCTAACATTTAAAGACCGGGCTATTTCAACACAGTGAGCTGTATTTCCTGCTTCTCCTGCCTGGTCTACCCGGACCCAAGCATCACCTGGCAGCAACAGTGTAGTAGTAGGAGTGGCGGGGCTGCGTCCCCAGCACCCTGGCCGCCTGCTAGCTTATGCCCCGAAATAATTACACGGACACTGTATTCTTGGTTTTTTTGTTTTGTTTTGTTTTTTTGTTTTTTGAGACAGGGTTTCTCTGTGGCTTTGGAGCCTGTCCTGGAACTAGCTCTGTAGACCAGGCTGGTCTCGAACTCACAGAGATCCGTCTGCCTCTGCCTCCCAAGTGCTGGGATTAAAGGCGTGTGCCACCATCGCCCGGTGACACTGTATTCTTTTAAACACTGCTTGGCCCATTAGCTCTAGCCCTTACTGGCTAATTCTGATATCCCGATCAACCCATCTCTAATAGACTGTGTAGCACCGGTCTTACCGGGAAAGATTCAGCATGTCTGACCTGGCGGCTTGCTTCATCGTGTGCGTCTGCCAGGGAGAGGGGAGCATGGCCTCTCTCTGAGGCGTCTGCCCCCGAGAGGAGAGCTATCCAGTCTGAGCTCACTTCCTCTTCCTCCCAGCATTCTGTTCTGCCTACTCCACCCACCTATGTTTTAACCTATGAGACCAAGCAGTTTCTTTATTACTTAACCAATGACTTTCCTCCATCACAACAGTTAGAGTGGGGTTTGTCTCCACAGGGTGACCAGGCCCCATCTGTCCTCCGTTTTCACTGAGGATTGCTCTAGGTCCAGGCTGGCTCCTGACCCCAGACGGGGTTTTCTTCAGGGATGTCTGTGCAGCCAAGACCCCCACAGGATGTCTGGAGCCATGAAAAACAGGGTATATCAATGTAGTGAGGAGGGGCCGCTTGTTCATACAGGCTTCCCAGAACCAAAACAACCACACAGAAACTATATTATTTAAAACACTGTTTGGTCCATTAGCTCTAACTTCTTATTGGCTAACTTGTACATCTTAATTTAACCCATTTCCAGTAATCTGTGTATCACCATGTAGCTGTGGCTTACTGGCAAGGTTCCATCCTGCATCTGTCTCTGGCTGAGGTACATGGCTTCTCTCTGACTCTGCCCTTCTTTCTCCCAGCGTTCAGTTTAGTTTTCCCTTCCCCCAGCTTTGTTCTACCCTATCAGGCCAAGCCAGTTTTCTTTATTCTTTAACCATTTGTATTGACAGCATACAAAGGGGAATCCCACATCACCCAAAGGCTTTGGCAAGTTAACCGACAAAAATACCTGGGGCTGGACATGACTTTTAGAGGCCTGTTATCCCAGCATTGGGAAGACAGACAGGAAGATGAGGTGTTCAAGGCCAGCCTGTGCTACCCAAGATGGTTCTGTGAGTAAAGGGGCTTGCTGCCAAGCCTGATGACCTGAGTTAGATTCCTAGGCCCTACATGATGAAAGATGAGAAGAGATTCCTGCAAGTTGGCCTCTGGCCTCTCGTGTGCACTGTGGCATATCCACACGATTATAGAAACACATGAAAGATCAAATCTTCCTGTAAAGCCAACAAAAGGGGAGAGTGACTTGACCACAGCAAAGACTTTTTTGGGGGGCACCCTAAGAGGGGGAGCTTGTGGTGTAAAACCAAAGCCTGCCACCCACTTATGGGCTGGGTATAGTTAAAGAGCAAAGGGGGAGAAGAGAACCAGACATTTCTCTCTTTAGGCCTTCAGTTGGCCTTTGTTGGGTGACGGCAGAGAAAAGAATTAAAGAATTCCATGTAACCAGGTGATGATGGTGCACGCCTTTAATCCCAGCACTTGGGAGGCAGAGGCAGGCAGATCTCTAAGTTCGAGACCAGTCTGGTCTACAGAGTGAGTTCCAGGATGGCCAGAGCTACACAGAGAAACCCTGTCTTGAAACTACCCCCCCTAAAAAAAAAAACAAAGAGCTCCATGTGACTGGTAAGCACCTCTCAAGATCAGCCCTTACCCAGGACCCACAGCGTAGAAAAAGCAAAGATTTAGAAAAATGAGGGCAGGTATGATGAAATACACCTTAAATCCCAACACTCAGGGTAGAAAGGCTGGTGGATCTTTGTGAGTTTGAGGCTGGCCTGGTCTAAACAGCAAGTTTAGGATAGCTAGGGCTACATAGTGAGAGCCTATCTCAAAAAGGGGGGGGGGAGAAAGAAA
>NW_026068048.1:2964458-2989944 GCF_014885135.2 Alexandromys fortis
GTGTGTGAACGCAGGTGCCCATGGAGACCAGAGGTCCCAGATCCCAGGAGCTGGAGTCACAGCTATTGTGAGTCACCTGACATAGATGCCGGGTCAGCAGTATGTGTTGTCAACCACTGAGCAATCTCTCCAGCCCCCATGCCTAGATTAAAAAACAATATGGTGCTGAGATTGAAAATCGGGTCCCCATAATTGAGCCGTGTCCCCAGCCCCTTAAAGTCCACTTTCTCCCCGATATCACTTCCTGGCACAGTTTAGTGTCTGGGTATTAACTGTGTCTCCCTCTTTCTGGAAGGGGCTGAGGAAGGGGCTTAGTTCTCACAGGAGCTACCACCTTCCCCAGACAGAGCCCTCGGGTCCCTTACAACAGCTCAGAGATGATTTCCTGGGCAGCCAAGTGAGAATCACTTGTGAATCACAGTGTCCTGCACCCCGCAGCCCTCCATCTTCCTGAAGGCAGGCACCATTGGAGAGAACACAGCAAATCTATACAAGTAGAGAGGGAAGGAACTCATGGCCAGGCACCTGGGATCCAATCCCGGCCACCGGTAGGCACAGCTCTCACTCTGGTCCTCAGTTTCCCCTTGTGGCAACTGGGCTAATAATAGCCAGTTCCCTGCGGGGCTGCCCTTTTGGCTTCAATAGGGCTGTTGTGTGGGATACAGACAGCGTGACTAATTCTGGAAGCTGGTTCCCTTCCTGGAAGGGGGTGGAGTGGGAGGGGTGGGGCTGTGGGGTTTTGAACAGTCAACAAAGGAGCCCTTGTGGGCAGGGGCCCCCAGGGGGAGAAAAACATGTCCAGCCCCATGGTCCTGGACAAAAGTCCCAGGTCTCAGAGAGGTTTACCAGGGCGTTCACATTCTTTGAAGACTTCAGCAAGAAATACTGGTTTTTGGAAGAGGAAGACGCTGCAGTGTCCTGGGATTTACTGTGTCCCTCTCCTTGTTAGGAGCAGCAGTGAAGCTGGGGAGAAGTTCCCCTGGAAGGTTTCTTTACCGTGAGATTAAGTCTCTCTGCCGATGTAGTAAATCAGATCAGGCCGAATTAATAAATCCAGGTTTAATCTGATCAAAGCACTCCCGGGTCTCCCAGGGGGACCTCGAGGAGGGGGCTTGTAATGCCCTCTGGGGGTAGGGGTAGAATGCCCACAGCAGCAGGGTGGCTCACACGCTTTGCCAGAAGGGCTCTGGGCATGTGCACTTGTTCCCATGGGGCAGCCATGCTGGACTGACCACAAAACACAAGTCACACCCACGGCCTTCCTGATGGGGTTCCAGGCGGCTGTCAGAGGACAGTGTGTGTGCAGGAGCTGGGACATAGTGATAGTGGCAGGAGCAGTGGCTGTGGGAAGAACAGGCTGGTGCTATAGGAAGACAGCATGGGCCACATGACCCTGTCACCTTTGCTTGGCTGGAGGCATTTCCTGCCAGAAGAGCTCCACAGGAGCAGAGAGGGGCTGAAGGAACTGGCATAAAGATGTGGTGGCCGTGGTGATGGTGATAATGACAGTGGAGGTACTGGAGGTGATGATGGTGGAGGTGATGTTGGTGGTAATGGTGGTGGTGGTGACGGTGATGGTGGAGGTGATTATGGTGGCGGTGACAGGGTTGATAATGATGGTGGAGGTGAGGACGGTGGAGGTGAGAATGGTGGAGGAGAGGATAGTGGCGGTGATAGAGGTGATAAGGTGGTGGTAATGATGGTGGAGATGATGATGGTGGTGGCGATGGTGGCAGCGATGATGGTGGCAGTGATGGTGATGGAGGTAGTGATAGTGGAAGTGAGGAGGGTGGTGATGATGGTTGGCGGTGATAGAGGTGATGATGGTGGTGATGATGGAGGTGATGGTGGTGGAAGTGATGATGATGGAAGTGATTATGGTGGCGGTGATAGGGGTGATAATGATGGTAGAGGTGAGGATGGTGGCGGCGGGAATGGTGGCAGTGATGGTGGTGAAAGGATGATGATGGTGGAGGTAATGATAGTGGAAGTGAGGATGGTGGTGATGATGGTGGTGGTGATGGAGGTGATGATGGTGGTGGAGGTGAGGATGGTGGAGGTGAGGATGTTGGAGTTGATGATGTTAGCGGTGATGGTGGTGGTGATGGTGGTGGTGGAGATGATGATAGGGATGTCAGTGATTGTGGGTGGTGGTGGTGATGGTGGTGACAGAGGAGGAGGTTGTGGTGATGGCTGTAGCGGTGTGATAGTAGTGTTGGGGATGGTGGTGATGATAGCCACAGGGTTCATGTGCCAGGGGCACTGCAGAGGGCTGAAACTATTTGTCAGCTCTTCAGGGCTGGGGTGTGGATCCGCAGTAGCTTCCTTGCCTAGTGTGCAGGAGGTCTGGTTTCTTTCCCAGTGCTGAAAAATTAAATGAGCAAAGCTGCACCCACCGTCACAACTAAAGGGAAATAACGGAAACAAACAGGAACTCGGTGGCTGCTTCGAGTGGGGCCAATCCCTGGAAGACTTCGCATGTCTGGTGTGCTGCCAGCAGCTGGGAGATCACAGGGTCCCAGCAGGGCCACTTCCAGCCCTGCTTTCCTGCCTCTGCCCTGGCCAGCCCTCCCCGCCAGCCACTGCAGCTCTGTGCTATGCTGGAAACGGTTAAGAACCTCAGGCCAAAGTCCCAGTGTGAGTAGCCATTTGTTAGATCATAGGTTCTGCAGTTTGCCCATTTGGCTTCAAATTTCAGTCCAGCCACCTGGGCAAGTCTCCCAATGTGTGACACCCAGCATAGTGGTCCCCAGCCCCCAGTAGCCAGGCAGCCCTGTGGCTTCAGGGGCTGAGAAACCTCACGTTGCCTGAAGCTATTTCACACGCGATTTTGTTTGTTTCCTTGAGATAAGGTTTTGCTATGTATCCCAGAGTGGGCTGAACAGTCCTCCTGCCTCGGCCTTCTGAGTGCCAGGCCAACAGGCCTTCACCGCCAACCCCAGGCATCCGCTCTTTAAAGAGTTACTATGGCTACCGCCACGTGGATAGTGGCGGGATCAAACTGTGGGCCATGGTGTGTTTTCTGTTTCCCTTCTAGTGGTGACAGAGGGGAGCATTTGAGATGCTTTCACCTGTGTTTCGGTGTCTGCTCTTCATCTGAGAGCGCCATTCACACTGACGGTGACATCTGTGCTGCCCAAAGCCTTCATTGTTTGGATCTCACAGCTGCACAGGTGGGTGTGACAGCCTCACTCTTAACGTTTCTATTTTTTTTTGTTTGTTTGTTTGTTTGTTTTTTCGAGACAGGGTTTCTCTGTGGCTTTGGAGCCTGTCCTGGCACTAGCTCTGTAGACCAGGCTGGTCTCGAACTCACAGAGATCCGCCTGCCTCTGCCTCCCGAGTGCTGGGATTAAAGGCGTGCGCCACAATCGCCCAGCATTAACGTTTCTATTTTAAAGGGAAACAGGCACAGAGGTGTTAGGCAACCTTCCCGAGGGCACACAGAAAGGGATGGAGCTGGGTTTTCCTCAGTGCTGCACAGGCAAGTGCAGGCATTCCTTGCCTTGAAGGAGAATAGAGCGAACAGCAATCCCAGGATGTGGGATAGGCTGAGGCAGGAGGATATAAGATCAAGGTGAGCCTGGGCCACATAGTTCGGGACCCTGCCCCCATAAAAGACACCGGCAGAGCTGATCCTGGCAATGTGTACTTGCAGCCTGATACACTGGAGGTTGAGGACAGAGCATGGGAAGTTCACGCCCAGCAGGGACAACTTAGCAACTCTGGGCTCAAAATAGAAAACACAAAAAGGGTTAGGAATGTAGCTTAGTGGAAAGTGCCTGCCTAGAATCAATCCCCAGTGAGGGGCTGGAGTGTGGCTCAGTGGTAGAGGTCTTGCCTTACATGCACAAAGTCCTAACTTTAATCCTTGGAACTAAACATCGTCCTCACAATGACTGCTGAAACTGCTTACTACTCTTGACAAAGATGGCCTGGCAGCAAAACAAGGACACCGGAAGTGGACATTTGTCCTTTGGGCACTGGCCAGTTCCTATTGCCACCACTAACCTCATCCCAACCTCTGCCAGGCCATCTCCCCAGGGGCTAAGCCTGAGTCAGGCAGACACCAATTGGAGAATCCTGTTCCCAGGCCACAGGATGGATTCAAAAAGGAGCCAATCAAAGCTGCCGGGGCATTGTGAACTGATGTTTGGGTTTCCTTGGGACTCTTCCTCTCGCCGGGCAGAAACTGAGGAACTGCCAAGTATGTTCTGGGAGGTTTTGTCTGTAGAAGGAGCCAGTAGGGTGGGAAGCAATGCGGAGCCACCAAGTCGGGACTGATAATAGCGCTGTTGGAGTACCTGAAGGAGCCAGGACTGAAATCCCACCGGCATTCAGGAGGGAGGCCAACAGTCTGACAGGTGGGAAGAGGCAATAGGCGTGGTAAATTCCAGGGCAAGTACCCCTTGCCACAGGCTGCCAGGTGTCACCTGGGTGTGTGCAGGGGCCTTGTGTCTGGACCTACTGGTGTAGCTCCTCTCTACCGTGACCAGCATCTCTACCTGCACCCCACACCCCCAACACACAGAGGGAGGAATGCAGAGGTCACAGATACAGGTCTCCATGAGGATGAGGGCACCAGCCAGCTCAGTTGCAAGCCTGGGCAGCCATACCCCGTGGAAGGCAGGCAGTGACACACACCCTCCCGTTGTGATGCTCAGGGGACTGTGAGAGCAACTGGCTTGGGACGTGGGGGTATTGCAGCTGTAGGTGATGGAGACAGCAGGTGTGGGAGCAGAGGGAGTCTCCTGGGCCTCTACCCAGGTGACGTTGGACACAAGCATAGGTCTCAAGTAGCATGACAGATACGCAGTGACACCAGTCCCTGGAGACTAAGAAGCCAGCATCAGCCTGCATCACTGCTCCAGGCACTGAGACGCACATGCGCAAAGCCACCAATCGAATATAGAGGGTGAGTCGGTGTCCTCACCAGACTCCCCCCTCTTTATTTATTTCCTATGCTGTATTAAAACACTATGACCAAGGCAGTTTGTAGGCTCAGGGCACTACAGGGTTAGGGTTCATAATGATGGGGAGGGCGTGACAACAGGGGACAGGAGAGTGGCTTGAGCTGCAGCTGAGATCTCACATCTCAAACTGCAGAATGGAAGCAAGGGCAGCATGCCAGAAATGGGATAGCTTCTGAATCCTCAAAAACCCGCCCCCAGTGGCACACTTCCTCTAGCAACGCCACACCTCCTAAACCTACCCAAACCTTATCAACTGGGGACCGGGCATTCAGATACCCACATATGGGAACATTTCATGCAAATCACCACACTCCCCTGGAACCTTTGGGGTGTGACCCTGCCTCCTTAGATGGGTGCCATGCCTTGAATTGGCCTCACTTGTATCTGTCAGGCAGGATGTGAGCTGAGGAGCAGGGAAATGGTGGGGGGGCCCTCGTCAAGAAAGCTTTTGGTTGGTAATGTAGTTCAGTGGTAAAGCACTTGCTTGCCTAGTTGTACACAAGGTCTTGGATCCCATCCTAGCACCACCACCTAGCACCAAAATTGCAGTGGCACTTGCCAGGCCTACGCTATACAGTGAGGCTCAAAAGAAAAGCAAGGGGCTGGAAAGGTGGCTAAGTGATTAAAAGCATGCTTTGCTTTTACAAAGAACGGAAGTTTGGTTCCTGACACCCACACTGGGTGGCTCATGACTGTCTCAACTCCAAAAGATCCAATGCCCTATTCTGCCCTCTGCAGTCACTGCACTCATATGCACAAACACAGACAGACAGACAGACAGACAGACAGACACACACACACACACACACACACACACACACACAAAACAAACTTTGGAAAAGAAAAGAAAAACACCATGCCATTCCCCAGTTAGCTCTCTGCTTCCTACTTTTGGGTCAGGATATAAGCACTCAGCTGCCCCAGCACCATGCCTGCCTGTTGCCATGTTCCCTACTGTGATGGTTAAGAACTCTGACCCTCTGGAACTGTAGGCCACTAATAAAATGTGATTTATAAGTTGCCGTGGTCATGGTAATCGTATCACAAGATAGAAAAGTAACTAGAACACGGATTCAGGTCTGTGGCCGTCAGGCTCTCCTTGGGCTTAATCTTTTTAATTTACTTTAAATTTTGTTACATTTTATTTGTGTGTGTGTGTGTGTGTGTGTGTGTGTGTGTGTGTGTGTGTGTATGACAGGGCATTCCTCTGACATTCTCCACCATACTTTTTGAGGCAGGTTCTCTCACTGACCCAGGAGCACACAGACTGGGCTAGACTATCTGACAGTGATTCCCAAAGATCTCCTCTCTGCTTCCTCAGCACTGGAGTTACAGGTATACGCTGCTGTGCCCAGCCTTTTAGGTGTGTTCTGAGGATTGAACTCAGGACCCATACTTGTGTGACAACCATTTCTCTTGCCAAACCATCTTTCATACCGCAATAGGCAGCTCCCCGAGGCTGGATCTTTAAAGAGAGCCCATTTCTCTGCTCTGTCAGCTACCAGCTGGATCCAATGACTGCTCTAAAAAAAAAAAATGGTGCCCAACACTGATGGCTTCCCTACTTAAAGGCGGGGTCTTTGGTCCCAGTGATGGCCAGCCACCAGCCTTGCTTCCAGCCTTCCAGCCTTCCAGCCTCCCAGCCTCCCAGCCTCCCAGCCTCCCAGTCTCCCAGCCTCCCAGCCTCCCAGCCTCCCAGCCTCCCAGCCTTCCAGCCTCCCAGCCTAGGCACAGACTATGGGTCAAGAAGCCCACATTGGCCCTTACAAACCAAGTCCTTCCGTCATCCTTTTCATTGCTAACCAAGTGCAGTACCTCATGGAGCAGACACGGCTCTCCCTGTCCAACCTTTCATGCCACAGAGCCAGTGAGTCTAATAGAAGGATTATTATCCCCTGCTAGGTCTGGGCGGTTTGTTTTGCAGCCGAAGGGCAGAACAGTAGCTCCTTGAGTAACTTGCATTATTGTAATAGCATTGCTTTTTATGCAGAAACCAAAAATTCATCTCCCTACGCACACCACTGTTTGAACCTTCCCAACAATTACTTCTGAATGTAAAATTAATGGCCTTCAGAACCCTCGTTAATCACAGCGGTGCGTGCACTCGCGTAAGAGCTGGCATGAGGAAGAAACTGCACATTAGTCTCTGCCTGACTGTGAGGGTGCTGGTGTTCTCGCGCACAGACGCGCTGTTCCAGACGTGTGGAGAGGTTCTTCTGGTGGCGGGAGAGAAGAACAGAGCCAGGCACGGAGGTGTAGGCCTGTAATCCCAGGAGCCCCAGGCAGGAGGATGGTTAAGTTTTACGCCAGCCAGGGCTACAGTCATGGTTTGAATCTCAAAGTCCCCCACAGTCTCCTGCATCTGGATACATGGGTCCCAGCAAGTGGTGCTGGTCCCAGAGGCTACGGGACACTGGAGAAGGCAGCCTCGCTGGAGGACAGAGTTTACTTGCAGGGTGACGGTATTGTTGGGCTCTGCTTCTGGCTTGGTTCTCTCTGCGAAGAGAGACCCAGCAAGGTGTGGAGAGCTTTGGGTTTAGGATCCCACTGCTGTGACTGTCCCAGCTTCCATGCCTTCCCCAAAATGATGGACCATATCCCCCCAGAACCATAAGCAGGAATAAACCTTCCCTTCAATGGTGGCAGGAATTTTTGTCACGGCAATGAGAAAAGCCACTGCCACAAATACAGAGAGATGCTGTCTCTACCGAAGGGCAGAACTGAGTTTATGTCTGTCATCCCAGCATCCAAGAGGCTGAGACAGGAGGATTGGGGCATAAGGTCATCCTTGGCCACAGAGTGAGTTTGAGCTAGCCTAGGCTACATAGGACCCTGATCTGTCTTTTTTTTTTAAAGATTTATTTATTTATTATGTATACAATATTCTGTCTGTGTGTATGTCTGCAGGCCAGAAGAGGGCACCAGATCTCATTACAGATGGTAGTGAGCCACCATGTGGGTGCTGGGAATTGAACTCAGGACCTCTGGAAGAGCAGCCAGTGCTCTTAGCCTCCGAGCCATCTCCGCAGTCCCCATCTATATTTTAAACTATGTGAACACAGGAGTGAAGAGAGAAAGTTTGCTGGAGGCTGAAAAGCCAAGACTGGGAACCCGTCCCCTGCTGAGCGCATTAGGGTCTCCTGGCGATGGAGAGTGCAGATGCTGGGGGAACCCAGAGTGGAGGGCCCTGGCTTACACAGCGCTGGCCCTGGTGCTCCTCTGGTTTGCGTGTGGTGTGTCCCTTTGTGGCCACTGGGGACTAAGAGGCAGGGTTTTCGGGTGCTGGTGCTTGGAAGGAAGGTATCTTAGTTCAGGTTCCTATTGCTTGATTGATAGAACAGCATGGCCAAAAGTGACTAAGGGAGGAAAGGGTTCATTTCAGCCGACAGCTCCAGGCTCACACCCCATCGCTGAGGAAACCAGGGCAGGGCTGGAGGCAGGAGCTGAAACAGAAGCCACGGAGCAGAGCTGCTTACTGGCTTGCTAGGCTTGTCTGACCTCTATTTTTACAGCGGCCCTGACCGCCTATCCAGGACTGGCACCACCCACAGTGGGCTGGGCCTCCTAAATCAACCATCAGAGAAGAGAATGCAGCAGGTCTTGCCCGTGGGTAGGTCTGACAGAGGTCTTCCCTCAGTTAAAGTTCCCACAACCCAAATGCCCTAACTTGTGTGGAGCTGACATAGAGCTAGACAGGACAAGTGGGGTCAGTGAGCACTGGTGGGACCCAAGAGGGTGCTTATTCCAGAAGGGCAAGGCTAGCCCCTGCCTGTTCTCCACTGGCCATCTCATCCAGTAATCTGTTCCCCATGGGCCCTTCCACAGAGTTACTAGATGGCATGGGTGCTCTCGGACTTCCAGCCTCTCAAACCATGTGCTGCAGGAAAACACCCCCACCCCTATTTTGAGACAGTTTCTCTCTGTGTAGCCCAGACTGGCCCCAAATTCGTGATCCTCCTACTTCATCTTCCTGAGAGCTGGGATTACAAGTGTGTACTACACTGCCCATCTTATACTTTTTTTTTTTCAGACAGTGTTTCTCTGTATAACTGCCCTAGCTGTCCTGGAGCTGATTGGCCTGGAACTCACAGAGATTTGCCTACTTCTGCCTCCCAAGTGCTGAGATTAAAAGCATGTGCCACCACTGCCAGGCCCAAAAAATTGTTTTTTTCTTGTGTGTGTGTGTGTGTGTGTGTGTGTGTGTGTGTGTGCGCGCGTGCGCGCGCACGTGAGTGCAGGTGCACTTGGAAGCCAGAAGAGGGCTCCAGATCCCCTGGTGCTGGAGTTACAATGGTTGTGAGCAGTTCAATGTGAGTGCTGGGAACTGAACTCGGGTCCTTTGGAAAAACACCAGGCACTCTTACCATTGAGCTGTCTCTCCAAGCCATTAGCCCTCATTTATTAATAACCACCATTGGGTATCTTGTTACAGCTATGGAAGAGAAATAAATACACGACCAAATCTCTACCAGATCTCCTAGAATATGGCCTATCCTCTCCCATCTCTCAGGGCAGGGCCATGCTCTCTCTACTGTGCCCTCCGCACAAACATACTCCCTCCTCCAAAATATATCTGTTCAGACCCTCTGCAGGGCATCACGCTCCTGGAGAGGCTTCAAGCTCCTAAGACACAGGAACAGCACATTTTTTCCCGCTGACAGTTACAAAGGGAACATTTATGATCACCCCCTCTGACTCTCTGTAAACTTTTGTGTGTGTGTATTTCTGGGATTCAAACCCAGGGCTGTGAGTATGCTAGGTGAGACTTGTTCATTTCTAGCAAACCAACATTTAACTGATCCCCGAAATGCCACAGGCAAGACAGTTTTGGGAAAACCCTGAGGGGCAGTGGTGAATCAATGTTCTGCAAGAGACATGGGAGCTGGGAGGCTCTGGGCTGGCAACACAGAGGTGAGGATCGACCCCACTGAGGCTTTTGGGTAATCGGGTACTGATCCCCAAAAGGCTAGAACACTTCCCTCCATGTTGCTTTTGAAGGAATTTCTCAGGCACTTGAGGCTAACTGACAGTGTGTTCTAACGTTTATCAGTTATGACCTTAAACTCTCAGTGGTGAAGCATGCTGCTGAATCCCCACACTGGGAAAGCTGAGGCAGGAGGATTGTCACACATTCAAGACCAGCCAGGGCTACATAGAGTACCAGACCAGGCTCCACAGGGAGCTCCTGCCTCTGCACCCACCCATTCCAAAAAGGCTGGATGCAGTGGCTAGGCCCTTAATCCTAGCAATTGGGAGGCAGAGGCAGATGTGTCTCTGTGAGTTCAAAGCTAGCTTGATCTTCATGGAGAATTTCAGGACAACCAGGACTACATAATGAGACTCTGTCTCAAAAAGAAAAAAGTTGCAAAGCAAGCAAGCAAAATAATAATAATAATAAAATAAATAAATGTTAAAGAAGTCTTGAGAAACAGCATCTCTTGAGAACTTTCTCCTGCCACCGAGCAGAGCGCCCCCTTTTGGGCCTAAACCTGAAGAGCCTTAAGCTCTCAAGCGCCAGAGCATCAGCTCCCCCTGGTGGCCACCTGCACTGCCACAGAGCTTTGCAGATGCAGGGGAAGTGGGGATGCTGCACCAAGAGAAGCTGATACCCTGGACCCAGCCAGCCCCAAAGCTGTAGGGGCTGCTGAGGGGCGGGTGCTTCCAGCTATACTGACAAGTCACGTCGTCCACTCCCTCTCTGTCCCACAGGTTTTATTTCCTATTGCCCCAAAGCAGATGTATTTATTGTTCCTTGGACATCGAGGTCCACTTTTTCTGGAAACAGCATCTCGTTTTCTTTTGAGGACTCTCCCACAAGCAGCCAGCTCATGTGATTCCTGAAGAACCCCATCCCCAGGCAGCACTTCAGGTGCAAAGTAATCCAATGAGATCACGTGGCCCGACTGTTTCCTGAAAGCTGGGCCTCCTTGGGCCGTTTCCTCCCTTCCCCTTTTTGGTGTTCTCATGAAAGGAGCACCCCCGACCCCCCACTGGGCATCCTAACCTGGTCCACAGCATATACCCTCCCTTACACAGAAATGGGGTGCGTTTCTCCTGGTTGTGGGAAAGCCTGCTTAGAGATGAAGCTGACAGAGAAAATGAGATCTGAGGGGTGCTGGACTGAGCGTTGCCTAAAGTCAGAGTCTCCTGGATATTTAAAACCCTCCCCCAACCTCTCTCTTCTTCCTATTTATTTATTTATTTATTGAGATAGGATATCACTCTGTAGCCAAGGCTGGCCTGAAACTCACTATGTAGCCCAGGCTAGCCTTTAACTTGTGATGATCCTCCCAAGTGTCGGGATTAGAGGAGGGAGCCATCAGGACCGGTTTAAATATTTTCTCACATGGGTAGGAATCGGGGGTCCTAATCGCATCCAGATTTGCCTCCAGCCCTCTCTGCTACTATCAAATGTCCACATTGCTGCTTAAGTTTGTAAACGCAGAGACCCATTAATCAAAACCACATTTATTATTTAAAGAGTATTCCCACAGGGGCACCTGGAAAGCAGTCCCCCGAGGAGAGAGTAATATATACATGGGGTGGGGAGGTTGAGGCCGAGTGGCCCCAAGGCTGAGTGGGCCGGCCACTGTGGAAGAGAGTCCTCGGACCTGTGGACTGGGTCCATGAGGAAAACTGTTCCGTGTGAGGCCCAGTGTGGAGCCTACCATGCCGGTCTGGAGCGTCAGACCAATGCCGGCTCTGGAGGCGCAAGCAGCGAGATGAGGCTGGGTCAGGGCTGAGTCACCATGCCGCTGGCTTCGGAGTGAGTCTAGGGAAAGAGCAATGAGCTTCCAAGGTCTCAGACACTTTTCCCAACACTCTGTAACTACTGCCACCTCCCCAGAAGCCTTTGGGGACCCACCTGTGCGCTAGTGTGCCCTCTGATAGGTCCAAACACAGGTCTCCCCCAAACTTCTACCTTCTTTAATAAAGTCCCAGACAGTCCCACCCTAGACCAACTCACCTTTATGGCCTTGAAGATCCACTCTCGGAAGTCAATGACTTTGGTGTACACTCCTGGCTTCTGGGCCAAAGCACAGCCCGTACCCCAGCTTACAATGCCACAGAGCCGCCATCTTGATGTCCCTGAGATGCTGTCCTCACATACGAATGGGCCGCCACTGTCACCCTGGTGGGTGGGATGGGACACCTGGCTGGAGGCCGCCATGGCTCAAGCGGGGGAGCATTACCCTGGCCCCGTCTCTGTAATGTTGGCTCTGGGAGCTGCCCCCCCTGTGCCCCTCACCTGGCAAGCATCAATGCCACCCTCGGGATAACCGGCGCAGAACATCTTGGGTTTGATCTGATTCCCGTAGAAGTCAGGGCTGTTGCAGACCTCGCTGCTTATGATGGGGACCCGGGCCTCTTGGAGCACCACAGCCTGCTGGCCTGAGGGGATGTGGGTAAGGTGGCCAGAAAACTGGCAAACAAGTCCTCCCCTCCTGGTGCCCACCCTATGGCCTCGGGATCCCTTAGAGGTTCACCTAGCCTCCCCCACCCCTGCAGCCTCAGGTTCCTCTAATGGCGTGACTGGCGGGACCTGGAACTCACCGTAGAACTGTGTGTTGCCCCAGCCGGTCACAGTACAGACCTTGCCATCCACCAGGGCCTGTCCCGCAGCGGGGAGACACACAGGCTGAATGTATTCTGTGAGAGAGAATGGAGCAGCCCAGTCCCCACCAGACATTCTGTCCCTTGTGGGACGCAGCCATTCAGCCACCTCACCCACCACACAACCCCAGTACACCTTATCACTACCACCATGGAGCCTTCTTCATCCAGTGTGTGTGCGCCGCTTTCCCAAATCTTTTCCTTCCATTCCCAGTCATCCCAGGGAGCCGGGATTGACCTTTGCCTCAGGAAGGACAGGAAGCCACGTCACCCGTCCAAAGTTTCATAGAAGCCAATATAATCAGAACTAGAGCCTAAGGTAGCTCAGTTTCCCAAATTTGGGCTCTTAACCATGGTCACGGGACTATAACCAGCTCAGAGGCAGGAAACAGGAACACATGCCCTGCCCTGCCCTTGAGACCCTTGGCTTCTACCTGTCAGAAAACTCATAATAAACACAC
This sequence comes from Alexandromys fortis, assembly GCF_014885135.2. Taxonomy (NCBI): domain Eukaryota; kingdom Metazoa; phylum Chordata; class Mammalia; order Rodentia; family Cricetidae; genus Alexandromys; species Alexandromys fortis. The sequence goes on from NW_026068048.1 coordinate 2,977,504, forward strand.
AGGCCTCCGAGGGCATTGGCTTCCCTAAGATGAAGTATCCCTGTGCAGTGCACAGCACACGCAAGCAGTCCTGGCAGCCCTCGCTGTTGCCATGACGCTAACTCAGCCTCCCTCTGCATCAGCAACTCAATGCAAAATGCAAACAAGGATTCTTTCCCAACCAGGGGTTATAGCTCAGTGGTAGAGTGCTTGCCTATAGTGCACAAGGTCCTAGGGTCGATCCCCAGCACTGAAAGAAAACACAGCATACACACAAAATAAGTTCCCTGAAGAAACCCTGCGGTAGGAAGTGGATGTGGTGTTGAAAACACGAATTGTTATAAGAAGTATAAACAGCAACAGAGAGGACTGTGGGAGAACGAAGTGAGTCCAGACTCGGGACACGCCAAGGCCGACGAAAGCACACTGTCACTTGGCAACAAGCCGACACTGAGAAATGTGTCCTCAGATGATTCTGTCATTGTGTGCAAACCCTAAGAGGCCCCTTCATGTAAATTAAGATGACTCTGATGTCACAAGGCCATCTTATCTCCACAGGACCACAGTCATATAGATGCTCTGTGACCAAAATGACCTCATGCAGCACACGGCTGTACGGAAGCTCAGCACGTTACTGTCCTTACTTGTTTACTGTTATCTAGTTAGTTAGTTACATGGGGCGTTTTGAGGAAGAGTCTCTCAAAAAAGCCCAGGCTGGCCTCAGACTCAAAGTCTTTCTTCCTCAGACTCCCTCGGTGCTTACATGGCAGACATGAGCTACATCAGCTGGTTCTCCACATTTATTTTTAAGATTTATTTTTAGGGGCTGGAGAGATGGCTCAGCGGTTAAGAGCACTGGCTGCTCATCCAGAGGTCCTGAGTTCAATTCCCAGCAACCACGTGGTAGCTCACAACCATCTGTAATGAGATCTGGTGCCCTCTTCTGCCCTACAGGCAGGATACTGTATGAATAAATAAATCTTTAAAAAATTTATTTGTATTTGTGTGTGTGTATGTGTGTGTGTGTATACCTATGGAGTTCAAAAAAGGGTGTCGGATCCCCTGGAGCTGGAATTAGAGACAGTTAGGAGAGGCTGGACGTGGGTTCTAGGAACTGAATGAGGGCCCTCCATAAGGATAGCAAGAGCGCTTAACCACTGAGACACTGCCCCATTCCCTCTCCATGTGTTTTAATTATGAATGGTGTCTGGAGGGGCACAGCCTTGCTAATGATGACTGCAGCTTCGCACAGCCATAATTCATTCGTCTCACAATTCTCCGTGTTAGAGTGGATGTGAGTTGGCTTTGGCATCTTCCCAGACTGGCACACTGCCACCGTGTTCCACTTCAGAACACTTTGTCTCCCCCAAAGAAACCTCAGATTCCTGACCCATCTGCAACACCTCCACCCTAACTGCTCTCCTACCTGGGTGGCCTATTCATTTACTGAGTGTCCTGTGTAGCCTAGGCTAGCCTAAAATTCATTGTGTGGCCAAGGCTAGCCTTGAACTCAATGCTCCTGCCTCCTCCTCCTACTGCTGGGGGAATATGCCTTCACGCCCAGGTTACTATGACCGAATGGTTCTATTGAGAAATCTGCGCACTGGTTTCTGTGTGACCATCTGTAGCCCTTCTCTTCCATGTAGAAAAGGAATCACCGGGTCATGGTGACCGACTCCTTTACGGAAGGAGGCTCAGATAGTTGTGTATGGCAGCCATGCTATCTAGCATTTATGCTTTCTAACCTTCACGGCTAATGCCCACTTTGTGCTCCCTCAAGATGGGTCTATTATCACCATGGAAACCTGAAGATGGCTCTACTTTGCTTCACGGGCCCCTTTATTGATCCCCGAGTCTCTGGGAGTCCCCAACCTGAAGCTGGGTCTCCGGGCTTACCGGTGAGAGGCAGGGGACTGGAGAGGTGGACCAGAGCGATGTCGTTGCTGTTCTCCTCAATGGTAGGGTCTCGAAAGGGAAGGTAGCCCCCATGATAGATCACAGCCTTAACCCCCAGCTGCACGCCATGGGGCGAAGTCCGGGCCACAGCGCCAGCAAACACTCGCCATCGAGATAGGACCCGGTTGCGCCTGCCAGGACAGAAGGCACAAGTCCCTGGGCCCGGCCTCTGCAGCCCTCTCTCCTGCCCCACCCTCGGTAGGACTGTGGGGAACACTCACTCTGGAAAGCAATGTGCAGCTGTCAGCACCCAGTCCCCGGACAGCAGGGATCCCCCACAGAGGTGGGCCCCATCATAACGCAGGCTGACCTGCCATGGCCACCTTCCCAGGCTGCTGTCCTGGCCCCCCACAATGCGATCCACTGGCAGTTTTCTGCGGCCACAGTCTGTGGAGAAGTGACCAGAAAGGCTCAGAATTGGGGAATTGACTTCCAGGGCATAGTCTATCTCTGGGGGTGGGAGGAGACACAGCCCTGCCCCAGCAGTTCATGGGAACAGGGCGGGCTCTCCTTAACCTTGGACATGTGGAGATCCTGGGCAGTTTGTGGGGACACTCCACCCTGGAGTCCCAGGGTCCCAGGGTCCCAGGGTCCCAGTTCTGGCCTGTATCTAGAGAAGAGTTTGAGGCCTGGGTCTCACCTTGACAGACGACAGTCACAAATCGGCCTCTAGGGCAGTCGCTGAGAGAAGACACAGGACAGGAGTGGGGCAGAGAGACAAGCCAAGCGACCAGTTAGGACGATATTTGGAGGCCAGGGGTCCAGTGCCACCCGCAGTCGCCCTGCTCACCACACAGAGATGACATCCAGCAACCTCTGAGCCATCGGCAGGCCGCCCTCGTCCACACAGAAGAAGCCCGATGTACCGTTGGCGCCCGCGGTTCGCACATCCAACTCTGAGTGCGCCAGGGCCCTGCACGGGGCTCCAGTCAAAGCCACCTCCTGCCCCATTCCATACCATGCCTTCCCCTCCCCCGAGGGCCACCCGGGTACCTGAGGAAGCCCATCTCCTCACAGCCGAGCCCTGCCACCCTGGCGTTGGAGCGTGAGGAACACAGCAGCCTCCACGTCCCCTCCGTCTTGTCAAACACCGCAAGTCGCGAGTCCCCGGGGCTGACCTGCACTGCAGGGTGACAGAACCAGGCCTGGGTCCTACAGCGGCCGGACAACAGCTTTCCTGGCTGCCTGAGGTCCTGAGGGCTCTGGTCCTGCACCCCTTGTCGCCCAGGGGTGGTATCTGCACCCACTACTAGGTGGGATTTCACTAGTGGGTCTCCCTCCCCACTGGGATACCCATGCTGCTGGCACTTTCTCGGAGGCCAGGAACCAGAGAAATGATTTTATTTGACTTGCGGAGAAAGCAGAAGAGGGAGAGAAAGCCCGCACAGGGCGTTCGCTGTGTATGAACACGCCCAGATGCAGCCAGGTTTGGGAAACCGCCAGAAGGGGTCGGAAACCCTTGGCTAGTGGGCCAGGTCACTAAAACATTTAAAAAGAAGAAGCAGGACATGGAGAAAAGGGAGATTAGAAGGGTCTGGCGGGAGGAGGAGCCAAGACAGATGCCTGCAATTCTAGCACCCAGAAGGTGAAGACTACAGGTTCATGGGTTCAAGGCCAGTCTGAACTACCTACCAAAAGGGTGGTTTATGGTGGAACATGAGCCTAGAATTTTCCAAAGGAGGCATTAGCAGGAGGCTCGTGGGTTCAAGGATAGCAGAGGCTATCCATATTAACTGGATGTGGTGGCATGTCTTTAATCCAGGCACTCAGGAGGCGAGGCTGGCAGATTTCTGTGAGTTGGAGGCCAGCCTGGTCTATAGCGAGCTGCAGGGTAGCCAGGGCTTGGTAGAAGGAAGAGGGAGAAGGGAGAGTCCAGCTATAGCGAGCTGCAGGGCAGCTTCTATCAGCCAAGCAAAACCTGGGCGGTGGGACTCAGTGATTCCAGAGTCTCCTTAGCTCAGTGGAGGACTTCCACTAGCCATCCCAGCACTCAGGAAGCCGAGGCAGGAGAATTGCCACACGTTTGAGACCAGTGTGGGCTACATATTTAATTCCAGGCCAGCTGGGGCTACAGAATTAAAAGACCCTGTTTCAAAAAATCAAAACAAAAATCCCCCGGCCAATTTATCATCAATAACTGGCAAGAGTCAGGCACAAAAACACCTGCTATGTCAGCCCTTGGGAGGCTGAAGCAGGAGGCTTGTGGGTTTGAGGTCAGTCAGGGCTACAGTAAGTCTCAGGCAGAATGAAGGATGGAAGGGAGGGGGAGGAGGGAGGGAAAGGGATGGGATAATGCAGGATGGGGCTATATCAGAAAGGGTGGTTGGGGCAGTCTATATGGCTGGCCAGTGCTCGCTGGCCTTCCCTCTGTCCTCACAAGGTCAGAGAAGCCCTCTTCACACCTGAGTCAGGTCAGACCCCCTTAGGGGCATTTCTTTGTATTTACCAAACACGTTGAACGTGCTGGGTACTATTTTAAGCTGTAGATAAATCACACAAAATTTCTTCCTGTATAGAGTGCAAAGCCCAGGAGGGCAGACAGATGATGAGCAGGACGAACGGCGGAAACATGTCCTGTGTCCACAGCAGAAGGGGCCACGGAGACAGGCGAGGCCAACAGAAGGAATGGGGATCTGGGGTGCGGGGGCGGAGCTGCACTTTGCTGGAAGTGGGCAGAGAAGAACGGCTTTGCAGGGAAGGTGCCGCATGAGCAATGAGGAGACACAGACGAAGGAGGTGAGAAAGATGCTGCGATCTGAGAGGGGACCGAGAAGTAGGCCAGAGGAACCAAAGAGCAGAAAGCGGAGATCTGAAGGATGAGGCGGGGAGTTGGGTGAGGAACAGCCAGGAGGCAGAGAGAGGATGGACAGCATGCAGCCGGGCCAGGACTGAGCTGGTGGTAGGGGTCACACACTGACCTGACTCAGGGATGCATGAGTTCCTTCTGGCTGCTGGTGGGGGCAGACTGTAGGGGAACTGGAGCCCAGACTGTGACCTCGATATGACAGGGACAGAAGCTAAACCAGCAGAGGGCAGCACAGGGACTACCGCTGGATTCTCGGAATATTTGGGTACAGGACTGTCATCTCACTTACTTAGGAACCTGACGCTAGTGGATCAAAGTTCAAATCCTGCCTGGACTATTGAGTGAGTTCAAGGTCAGCCTAAGTAATTTAGGGAGACATGTCTCAAAATGAAATGTAAAAAGAGGGCTGATGGCATCCTTGCTCAATGGTAGAGCCCCTGCCTAGAATCCTCTAGTGAGGGGCTGGGGGTGTGGTTCAGTGGTAGAGCCCCTGCCTAGAATCCCCCAGTGAGGGGCTGGGGTGTGGCTCAGTGGTAGAGCCCCTGCCTAGAATCCCCTAGTGAGGGGCTTGGGGTGTGGCTCAGTGGTAGAGCTCCTGCCTAGAATCCCCCCTTAGGGTCTAGGGGCATGGTTCAGTGATAGAGCCCCTGCCTGTATGATTAAGGCCTTTAGTCCAATCCCTAGCACCACTAAAAAAAATAATAAATTATATGCACATCTCACAGATGGTGCACTAAACATCAAAGGGTATACTTGTTCAGAGCAGACAGCTAACCAACCAACCAGGATCTGAACTCAGACTGCCCGCTGGCTCCTACATTCTCTTTTCGAGACCCCTTGCTTGGGTCTCCAAAGAATCCTTGTCTTTCTCCGCTCTGCACACACTCTTCCATAGCAAGACTAAAAGCTGCTGAGGCAGCTTGCTATAAATATGGCCTCCATCTCTGGCCTTCATCAAACACTGGCTGACAGCTCCACTGAGTGGTACCTACCATCCCCCAACTCCAGATACAAACGGCAACTTGGAGTCAGTAGGCATCATTCCTAACTGCTCAAGAGATTTCCAACCAGACGGGCATTTTAGGGGGGAAAAGGCCGATATTTTTATGAATATGCGTTGGGAAGGTACTGGAAGTAAGGAGGGGAAAGATCAAAGGTGGTTTTTTCTTTTTTTTTTTTTTTTCTTTTTTCTTTTTGGTCTCTTTTTGGTTTTAGGAAGACAAGGTTTCACTTGGTAGCTGGATTGGCCCGAAATTTGTGCTTTCTTCTCCATGGCCTCATATCTCAGCACTCTAGGAGGTGCAATTAACGGGGTCCAGGAATGGGCCAGATCCCCATCTCGGTTAAAGCTGTGTGTGTAACAGCCCTGGCTCTCCTGGAACTCACTCTCCATTGCAGACCAGGTTGACCATGAACTGTGCTGGGACTAAAGGCGTGCACCACCACCACCAACCAGCCAAGGTTGGTGCTTTTATACATTGGCTAGATGGTTTCTTCAATTTGCCTTTGTGCTTTTTTTTTCCCCTAAGGCAGGGTCTTGGTATGTAGCCCAGGCTAGCCTCAAACTTCCCATCGTTTTGCCTCAGCCTCTCGAGGGCTGGGATTACAAGTATGCATGCTTAGCTCCAACTCCTCTTTATGCTTATTCTTAAAGGGGAGATTTCCCGAGCACCTACTACGTGCCGCAGACAGCCTGACCCATAAACAAAATTCTCTGCCTCCCTGGAATGCTCATAGACTGCCCTGAGAGGGCCCCATTATGGTAGCTGGTTGGCCCTGGGGATGAGAGGATATTCAGTGTGAACTTTAGGAAGGCCTTGCTGCGGGGAGGGGAGGGGGAGACCCTTTGTTTACAGTTTGGATAAAAGCTGAGCCCTGCGTGGATAAGCGGGACAACTGTCTCCTCTTTTCCCGCCTGGGTCTTCTCACCCCCATCCCAGATGAGGACATAGAAGCTCTCAGAGGGCCACAGCTCAGAAATGATGACAGGGAACCCCAGCAGCAGGTGGGGGCTGGTGAGTTCTGCCTGGGAGAGAGGAAGGTAGAGCGCCTGAGATTGCAGCCTGTAATTCCAGTTACTCAGGGAGCTAAGACAGGAGATGTCCAGGTTTAAGGATAGTTCAAGATCAGCCTGGTTAATTTAGCAAATATTCTGTTTCAAAAAGAAAAGTAGAAAAGGGCTGGGGGTGCAGCTCAGCAGTAGAATGCTTGACTAGAATCCCCCAGTGAGGGGCTGGGGCGTGGCTCAGTGGTAGAGCCCCTGCCTAGAATCCCCCAGTGAGGGGCTGGGGCGTGGCTCAGTGGTAGAGCCCCTGCCTAGAATCCCCAGTGAGGCGCTGGGGTGTAGCTCAGTGGTAGAGCCCCTTCCTAGAATCCCCTAGTGAGGGGCTGGGGTGTGGCTCAGTGGTAGAGCCCCTGCCTCGATTCCCCCAGTGAGGGGCTGCGGTGTGGCTCAGTGGTAGAGCCCCTGCCTCGATTCCCCCAGTGAGGGGCTGGGCATGGTTCTACCCTTGCCAAGCATTTAAGCCTGAGTAGGACCCTGAGTTCATCATTGCTACTGCAAAGGAGGAGAAGAAGATGAAGGGGAAGGTGACGGTGGCACTGGAGAAATGGCTATTTAGGGAGCAAGGAGAAGCCCTGAGACTAGAGTCCAGAGAGATAGCCCTGCAATCCAAGGCAAACTGTGGGTCAGACAGGCCAGATCCTAAGAGTCTTTAGGGTTAGGATTCCATCCTGGTACCACGTGGAGCAATGGGGCCTGCTGATCTGTTGCTCGTCACTCGTTGACCTGTCCCAGCCCCAGTTTTCCCCATATGCAAATCACTGGGGTGACGGCAGCCTTAGACTATAGCCAGACCTGGGGTATGAGCTTTCACTGCGGCAATGAACTCAGCAGCTTCTCGACAATAACTGAGCAGGAGTCATACACACCCACCACATGACCGCCTGGGTCACATGACCTGAATAGAGCCTTACTGTGTAGTCCAGGCTAGCCTCAAACTCACAATCCTCCTGCCTCAGGTTCCTGAGCATGGGGAGATGTACGCTACCACGCCGAGCCTTGGCCTATCTACGCCTTCATTCTACATGAAAACATGCTCTTGTAGACTGCATGAGCCAATCCCATCAAGCCTTGAGGCTGGTCCCTGGCCTAGAGGTCAGTGTTTCTAAGTTCAGTCAGGGTGACTGAGTCCAATGCCAACTGTTCAGATTCTGGAATCTCGTTTCTTCGAAAAAGCATGCTCCGCTCTACCCTTGTTACCCCTTTCTGCTTCCCTGGGTCACAGAGAAGCAAGTTGGAGGTGGCCTTGGGGAAGCCTCATCCCTTCATTCCACTGTGGTTTCTGCCTCGTGTTCCTGTGGCTATTCCTTCCATATGCTCAGTCCCGCCCACAAGTCTGAAAGCTGTTCCAGACACATTGCTACCGGCCGCCATCCGTATAAAGGACAGATAAAGCCGCTACTACCTCAGAGGTTGGAGTCTAAGGAATGAATTAATTCTGTCCCTCTAGAATGAGTTTTGACCACACCCCCATGATATACATATGTCCATTACAATTGAAATCACGGTGGGAGGCCTGTGGTCCAGGGCACACCATCATACGGCCAAGCCTGTTCACCACATTCGAAAGGCCTTTAAAGTTGTATGTGTATGAATACATAAGCAAAAACTTAACTCCTCTCCTTGGGAGCGATGCACTTTGATAATTTCTAATCTTTTTCAGACTCTCTATGTGTGTGTGCGTGCGTGTATGTGCAGCAGGTACACATGCATGTTTGCACACATGGAGGACAGAGGACAACAGTGGGTATCATTCCCTAAGCACCGTCTACCTTGGCTTGGAGATAGGCTCTCCCACTGCCAGGAGCCCCAGGGATCCTCCTGCCTCTGCCTCCCCAGCGCAGGGATTACAAGCCTGCTCCATTATACTCTGCTTTCTCACTGGGTTCTGGGACTTGAACTCGGACCCTCATGCTTGCAAGGCAAGCACTTTGCTGACAGAGCTATCTCCTCAGCCTCATGGAGGTTTCAGTAAGGTGTAGAGATACACACCTGGCAATCCAGGACCTGGACGGTGGAGGTAGAGGACCAGGAGGTCCAGGGTCCTTCGTAGTAAGTTTAAGACCACCTGGGCAGCGTGAGACTTTTTCTCAACAATGAAATTGAGAAAGCAAATATTTGGAACTGCATAGAATACTCGTGGGTGACTTGTCTAGGGCTTGGATAGCAACAACACCCTTGGCGGGTAGACCTCGGAAGCTAAGCAGGGTGGGATCTGCAGAGCTTGGATAGGATCAACCGAGTCACTTAGACTAAAGCCTATGACTTGGGCACAGTGGCTCATGCCCGTAATCCCAACACTGTGAAGCTGAGGCAGGAGGATTGCCACAAACCTGAGGCCATCCTGGGTGCGTTCTAAGCCGGCCTGGACTACAGACAAAATCCTTTCTCCAATAGCATGACATAATACACGTGTCGATGTACAGCAAGTACAAACACAGTTATTAATCCTGAGAATACTCTGCACGTCCCATCATGCCCCTCCAGGGCCTGCCCTACTCACCTGGGTACAGCGGCTCCTGGTCACTCCGGAGGAGGATGGTCACTGTGGAGAAGGGAGTAGTGAGAGCAGGCAGGTTGCAGCCCTTGGGGGAGGTGAGACCTCAGGAGCTGGGGGAGGGAGGTGCTCTCACCAATGGCCCAGGACGCAGCCCCAATGCCTGTCAGGAGCAGCAGTGTCCCCACAATGACAGCCGCCACCTTGGGTCTGGAGCAGCATGGAGCCGTCCGGACACCTGCAATAGACACCAAGCTGGGGTCACTGCCAGGCCTATGCTTGGCACAGCAAGGGTTGGGCCCTGGGCCAGTACCCTGACAGGGAATGGAGAGTACCTTATCGGGCCTGGCCTGGGGTGCCTCGAGCCCCATTTCCTAGGGCCAGGCAGCTGGCAAGGCTGTCGCGCTCTCCTGTCGTGTGGATAGCCAGGTGTCTGGCTCCCCAAGTGTTCCAGCTGAGAAGGGGGTATGGCTGGGCCGGCTGCCACCTCCCTGCCTCCCTCCCTGGTGCTGGCAGTTACTCCTCCCCAGTGACAAGGCACTTCTGGACTTCCTTTACTTCTTCCTGCTAGCCTGTCCCCAGATCCTCTCTCTGCTAACTTTTCCAGAAACTCTTACAACTCTGAGGTGCCTGCGACCTCTGACCTTTTTACCCTCTTGGTAACCCTAAAGCCAGACCTCTCTCTCGCAAGACCCAGCTCTAACATCAGATTTGTCCCTGGGAGGTTGAGAACACAAGTTTTAAAACTTAGCTGAACTTTTGTTTTGTTTTGTTTGTATTTTGAGACAAGGTCTTACTACATAGTAACGCCAGCATCAAAATCCCCGTGTAGTCCAGGCTGGCCTCAAACCAGTAAGAATTTTCCTGATCCGTCCCCCCCCCCCAGTGCTGGGATAACAAGTATAACAAGTATGCACCACGGTCCACCATTCCTGCCCATGCTTCTGCTTCTGTTTTGTTGTTGTTCTTTCTCTTTCTTTCTTTCTTTCTTTCTTTCTTTCTTTCTTTCTTTCTTTCTTCCTTCCTTCCTTCCTTCCTTCCTTCCTTCCTTTCCTTCATTTTCTTTTCTTTTTTGTGTTTATTTGTTTTTGTTGTTGTTGTTGTTTTGTTTTGTTTTTTGGTTTTTCAAGAAGGGTTTCCCTGACTGTCCCGGAACTCACTCTTTAGATCAAGCTGGCCTCGAACTCACCTGCCTCTACCTCCTGAGTGCTGGGATTAAAGGTGTGCACCACCAAAACTCAGATATGTTTTTTGTTGTTGCTTTTTTTTTTTTAAAGACAAGGTCTCTCCACGAAGCTCAGACTGGCTTCAAAGTTGTGATCCCCCTGCCTCCACCTCCTGAGTGCTAGTGTGATGGGCATGTGCCACACCAGGCCTGGCAACTTCACTTTGAAATCGTGGCATTGGAAAGATGGCTCAGTGAGAGAGAGCACTTTCTGGGCGAGCATGGGGACCTGAGTTAGGATCTGGTGCCCATGTAGAACTCCAGGTGTGGTGGTGCACATTTGTGAGACCAGCACTGTGGGGCTGGCAAAGACAGGAGGGTGTCTTGGGCTTGCTGGCCATTAGCCTGGCTGCAGGAGGCTCAGTGAGAGACTCCATATCCAGGGAATAGGACAGAGTGATATAATATCAGGACACTCCGTGTCTTCCCCAGTATGTGCGCAGGCACCCACATCCACACACCATACTCGTACACATATATGCACATGCAAACACACAGAGAAAATAGAAATACATAAAAGAAGGAAAAAATTAAGATTAGTGACCTTACCCTTTCCTGACTGGGGTCTTGGACACGTGAAACCACCTCTGTGAGCCCCAGGTTCCCCATCTGTTAAATGAGCATGCACCTAGCACCCACTTTTAAATGACCCTAAAGTTCTTTAAATACATACTCATAGCCAAGCCACGGCTGCCACCCCCCATGTGCCCAGAGTTCAGCCTATAACTCCAACCACAACACGGTGCCCCTTTCCCCCATGGCTCTGAGAAGGTCAGTCAGGCATCTCCAGTGACCCAGCCTGCAGCCACTTCCTGAACCCTGGGCACACTGGGATCCAGATCCAAAGCATGTCCCCAAGAAGCTGAGCCACCTCTCACTATGCCATTGTGCCTGGCGTACAGCAGGTCCTCAACAAATGTTGATAAGCCATTATTGCTGTGTGATCACGGGCAGCTGTCACTGTGTCTCTGAGCCGCAGGGTATCAGTAGGACAGAACACTCCTCCATCTTGTCTGTTAAGCATTGCGGGCTTGGGCATCAAATGGGGCTTCTGAAAGGAAATGGGGAGACTCCTCGGGAAGAGATTATCTAAGACCTGCAAAGAGAGATACAGAGGTGCAGAACGGTGCCTTGAAGGGTGCGCCCAAGCTAAGACTGGCAGGCAAGACTGCGCATGCTCTGTTAAGAAGGCTGCAAGACCCAAGAGGCAGCCAATGGGCAAGAGCTGGAGGAAGGCTGTGGGAGGCCAGCAGCCCAGAGAGAACAGGGCTTTCTGTCTCAGTAACGGAGATGCTATGGACTGAACACAACTGCCAAGAAAGCCTTCCGTGGACCCCAACTTGAGTGAGGCCTCTGCAAGAGCCCCAGCCCTCTCGGTAGCATGGCTAGTGGTCACAGTACGAACTCAGCACTAGGAAGAGAGCAGGGAGTGGCTCAGGATCTTGCCAGGGCACTTCCTGTTAGTGGTTTAAGACAAGGTGTCATTTACAGAGGAAAATAGCTCAATAGTGCGTGAGAACTGGTCATGCCTGTCACCCCAGCACTGACCGCCATGCTGGGCCCTGGGGCTCCTACAGCCTCTGCACACCTTCCTCCTCTTTATGTTCACCACAACTGTGCTGGCCACAGCGTCTTTCAATGCCTGCCCCTCCTCCCCTTTCCCCGCAGTAGCCCTGTCTCCTCACCCTCATCCCAGGCCCTCCTCCCAGCAGCAGCCCTGTCTCAACACCCTCATCCCAGGTCTTCCTCCCCTCCCCACAGCAGCCCTGTCTCCTCACCCTCATCCCAGGCCCTCCTCCCCTTCCCACAGCAGCCCTGTCTCCTCACCTTCATCCCAGGCCCTCCTCCCCTCTCCTGAGCACCTCCTTCCTGCCCCCCTCGACCGAGGCCCCCATCCCATTCCCGTCACAGCCCCG